>NC_050481.2:13576245-13706245 GCF_012460135.2 Molothrus ater | reverse complement strand
AATACATGCCTTACTAAAAATTCTTGGAAATGTTGAAATAGGCTATTGGGTTTTTTGCACCCTCATCATTTTTTACTTGAACAGTCTTTTTAGGTTTAAGCATAACTCACTTAACAAAAGAGAAACAGCATTAAACACTTATTTAAACGTTTCATTGTTAAACCTATAAGCTAGAGCCCAAAATTTGTATTTACAGTATGTTTGCAGACATCCTATGCCATAGTTTGATGATTTTTAATTGGAACGCTTCCAGATATTTTTATTAATAAAATTTTTGTTATGTTTCTGTATATGATAGAAATTATTAGAGCTTGGGAAATAATTTTCTTTTCTTTCCAGATGACAAGTAGTCATTGAACAATGAATAAACATTAGTTGGAAAAAGAGTTTGTTGTTTACTCATGTATTTCTCTCATGCTTATTATTCCATTACACTCAAATAACAGTATCTTGCTGCATGAGCATATTCAGCTAGGTTCTAGCCTAAATACGTTCCAGATATTTGCAAGTATTAATTAAGGCAGTTCTACAGGGACTTGAACTGGCATTTCAGATTTGCAAGTGAAACTTAAGCACAAGTCCCAGCTAAAGAAGTTAGACAAGTATCACTGTAATTAAGGTACCTGCTGAGAATTCCAAAAGAAATTCATTCTGAATTAATTTGGCAGTACTGCTTTTACTTTGAAATTACTATAACAATTCTCACCATTTCCCTGTAACTCAAAAAGATGTTTATTTGTTTGTATGAAGTTTGGCAGAAAAGAAAACAAGTTCCCGAACTGTGGTTCAATCTTGAATCACATAATACACCAAGAAGAAAGCTTTCTTACTAAGAAAGCATTTAATTTTACAAATTATTTTTCAAATAAATGATAGGGCTGGAACAATCAAAATAAATACTGTCACACTTTTAAAGCAAAGTTGAAAGTCACAAGAGACTCATCTTGTTTTTCATTGCTCTAACAAAACCAGTTCTCTGATATTCACCCATACTAAAAATGGATACATTCATTTTACCCTTTTTCTATTACTTTGTTTAAAAAACCATGCTTACCTCTGACCATATGTCAAATCACCAGAGCATTGCTGCACAAAAATAAAATTTTAGAACACCCCAAGAACACCTTACCTTGGTGCAGAGCTTCCCCAGGCTCCATGCTTGTCTGTCAGGATGTTGATAATTTTCTGTATTAGTTGTGTTGCAGTCACCTGGTCCCGGTACTTGGCTGCCGTGATCAAGTGATGACACATTTTTTCTTCTTCCCGTTTGTCTGCAGAGTACTGGGCACACAGTGACTGGCAAGAAAATAAATACTTTATTACTCTGCATTTTAATTACATCATCCAAAGGAACTTTGAAGCATTTTTGTATAAGTAATTAATCATAATTAATTACTTATACAAAACCCTCACAAGAGAAGAATTAACCCCATTTTCCAGGTTTGAGAACTGAGACCCTGCGCTGCTGCCCACAGGAAATCCATCCAGAGAACCAAGCAGAGGATCTTGGTGCATCATGAATTCTTTAAACCACATCACACACACACAAAATTTAGCAAAAGCCAACACATCAGTGGCCATGAATGGCCAGACTGGAGAACAAAACATATAAAATAAAAGTGGTTATGCCTATAACAAAGTGACTAGCTATATAAAGACAATGGCAAATTTCAGAATAATGAATGTCAGCTAGCTGACCACTCCACTCCCATGACTCTTGATTTGATTTGGGGAACCAACTGCTTGCTGTTGCTTATATAAATATATATCTATGGAAGTTAAGGAGAAAAATCCACATTTTTTTCAGAGAGAAAACAAAATGGATCTGAGGACTAAATCAATCTTTACCAGGTGGCTTCTTGAAGTTGAGCATATTTGCAGGCCAGCATTGGAAAGTCAGTAACTTTCCCAGCAGTATTACACCTGTTGCACAAACATCTTCTGCTTGCCAACCGGCTCAAAAGAAAATTCTAGCAAATAAGAACTGTAAGTCACGCCTACAAACTGAACTCAAAACTATGAGAGATTCTCTGTTAAAACATTGTCTCATAGTTTGGAGTTTTGTTGACCTTCTGAAAATTTGCCTGTTAATAAAGAACTCAAAAAACGGGCATCAAATTTTTATCAACCCCCTCACCAAAACCCCATTTTGCTGTGCATGAAAACCCCCAAGAAATTCAAGCACTGGTAGAAACAATAAAGGCTTTTCCCCACTTCAGCACTCTCTGCCTGTAATTTCAGTTTTCATCTGGCAATTCCACAGATCACAAATGCCAGACAAAGCATTTTGGCCTTTGTCAATGATTGGATTATTCTATGATCTAGTTAGGGGAATGGACACAAATGTCTGCCCAGCAACAAAAAAAAATTGCTTTTCCTTTGTGGAGCACAGCTGATGCAGACACTAGTACAATTATTTCTTAGAGGTTAGCTATCAGCACAATGTCATATGCTTTTCATGTTTGAAACAGTAACAACACTTTATACGTATGTACAAGCCTTAGAAACTTGCTGCAAACAAAAAAATCAGCAGGCTATGAATGCTATTTATATATGTGTATATACAAATATATATATGTCATATAAACTGACAGAAAGAAAGAATGTGAAAAAAAAATAAAATTTGGCCTTGTGTAGATTTTCACAGACACTAGACGACAAAAATGTACTAAAAGCTGAATAAATTTTAAAGACCATTCCAACAATTTTAATGTATTTAGGTATTTCCCCACACTTTACAGCAATGCTCACCTGATGAGCAGACATCCAGGAGGACTGAAGAATAAGCAGCTGACTTTCCAAGTCAATGAGACATAAAAATTGTCTTTTGTATTCCCACATGAAGCACTCTGCCACCCCTCTTCACAAAAATGCAAGATGACTAAATCATACCCAACACTGAACAGGATTTTTCCAGCTCTTTCTGAACACAGCTGTCTTTTCCAATACATTGAACTATTTTGCACCCATGATGATGCCGATTTCTCTCTAGCACTTTGTAAATGTTTCACAAGCTGTTATTTTTAAGTTGCCCGAAAGGGCAGAATTCTAAAAACAAGTGAATAAGGTAAGTTAAGTAGTAAAATGTTCTAAAGTGCTCTTTAATGGATCCTCCTTTACAATTTGAACAGCAACTTTTCATATCTGACATAAAATCCATAGATATAAATCACATTAGAGGGTTATTCTTTCCCCATTATCAATCTCTGTCTCTTTATGGAACATTAAAGTCACATTTGACCTTAAAACATGATAAAATGGAAATCAAACTAGAATGTTTTATAAAAGATATAGTGAACTTGTACCTCTTTAAAAAAAGTCTCTTTATGATGTGATTTTGAACACATTCTTCATTAAATACCAACAAGGATTTTCAAAATGTAGCTGTGACAAACTAAGAAAAAAAATTGTATTTTATTGTCCTGACAACTTCCACGAAAACACGACCAGCCTGTTATAAACTGGAAATAGAACTCCACTTTTCAGGAAATTCACCACTTAATATGAATAGAAATTTGCAATTATACACCAAAACTGAGAGGCTCCCACAGGCATCAATCACATAAAATTATAACATCACTCTAGGAAGAACTCTTAAACATTGCATGTTCTTTACAATATATATTTTGCAGACAAAACCAGAAAGAAGCCACAGTTTTTCCAGCTGTCACATGTGTATATAGCTACCAACCCTAAGAAAGCTCTGCAAGAATAACCTTCTCTTTGAACATACAGGTGTCTCACCAGTTGTTCAGTGGCTCAGTTTCTACCCTCAATATATGCCAAATATACAGCAAAATACAAGTTATTTCTCCACCTCCTTCTCTCAAATACTTTGAATACAAGAATGAACGAAGACTGATTCCACTAAAAGAATCACAAAAAGACCCATCTTAAAGTAGCAAACCACCACTAGACTGTTCTGAAACCACTCAAAAGTCCCTATTTCTCTTCATTTTCCATTTTCCAGATGCCAGGTTCACCCGATGCACCGCTTCCAAAGATGCGACAGCAGGATATAGAGTCAATACTTCATACTAAATCCCAATCATTCCATTTATGTAAAATTGAAATCCAGCTTGATTTCTCTTTGTGTACAATCTAAAAAAAGTATTTTTACAGCTGCATTTCTTTTTTAGTATTTCATTTCTTGCACCTGCAATGTGCACCCTTGTCATGCCAGAATATGGTTTTACAAATAAGATACAGTTAAACAGAGTTGTCAAACCTTCTTTCCACTGCTGCCTTGGCCTACATGAGTTTAATTACCTGTTTGGGCAAGTGTGCAATGAAACCGTAATCACAAGAGTAGTCCAGTCACACTTAGGATGAAACAAAGTGTTGTAAGGAGGAAAAAAATGCATTTTCATATACACACCTCACAGATTATCTCCAGAAAGTCTTAAATTCAGTGACTGCTGAAAGTTTTACAAAGGGGAAGTGTGTTAAGCATGGAATAGAGGCAAGACTCTTGTTTTCCAACCCTTCATCCAGGACAGAACAAAATCCTTCCCTACTATCACAGAACAAGGTTCTTCCTCCCTCCCGTTGTCTGCCTGGACAAGACTGCCGGCAATTTGAACACGTGGGTTATCTAAAGATTCATTTCTAAGGAACTGGAATTCTGAAGGGCCACAAGGTCATCCAAAAGGCAAGTTACAGATATGAAAATACAGAACATTCCGTATGCAGAAAATATTCCAGAAATAGTGACAGAGTAAGTTAGTCTATTCTGCCTGTCTATATTTCACTTAAGAGTAGGATTTACCTAGTTTTTAGAAGTATTTTATCTTTGATCTTTAGAAAAATGTCAAGTAAAATATTTTTTCTGCATGGTACCATCTGCATTGCAATTTTCAGGCTGCACCTCTCCAGCTCCAAAATTTCATTGTAACGCTTTCTACAGGAGATTCAAAAGTTTACTAGTATAGGGTTTAAAAGAAATGTTGCACCTTTTTACTTTTATTCTTCAACTCTGAGATCACTGAACACTTTTACATATGCCAGTTCCTTTGTCTAATTTAGCTAAAAGCTACTGGCTTTGTGAACAGTCTGTCTCAGAGGGTGTCACTTAGGAGGAAAAGTCATCCATAAGATAATGCGCAGTCTTGCCACTAATGCAAATTCCCTGCAAATAAGGATATTTTAGTAAATGAAGGAGCTCCTCAGTCCTCTGCTTTCACAGATCTTTGCACTTGACCTCTGACCTGAGGTTTAAAGTCTGGACTAAAAATGCTACCCAGGGAAATCTTACAAAGACTCCTGAATAAGACTTAGAAAAATGAAAGCTTAAAACCTCTACAGCGAACAAAAGTCAACCAATGACAACGTCTGACAGCCACCGTCAATTCTGAAGTGATGCCTCTGTCATCCAACGACTCCAAGTATTGATTTCTCTCAGCATGAAAAAAGCTTAAGCCAATGAAATAGATATAGCATCATCCCCCTGATAATAGCCATCAAGGTTAACACCAGCAGAACACTTATCAAAGTATCTCTTCCATTTCTTCTTGTTTTAATGGACTGAACACAATGCAATGGCTTCTCATCTCTTCAACCCATGGTTTTCCAAACCTCATTTATCCACTTTTCCAGCCTTTTATCTGATTTCAACATTAAAAAGAATCTGCATCTAAATCAACTGTTTGTAATACAAATGGGGCGGGGGGCAGGGGGGGAATGAAAAAAAAGTAGGTTTATAGCCAGACATTCCTGAGGGGGGAAAAAATGTGCATTTAAAATAACAAGAGAAGGAAAAAAAGCATGCAGTTGACTTAGATCATACCAAACACAGACTGGTAAAACTATGGCCATGACCAGAAAAAAAAAAATCTACCACAATCAGTTTGGGTTTGTGATTAGAAAGAAATGCAAGGATCTCAAGAGACATCTGGCTTTAATCAGTGCTGAGTCCACAGCTTTATATTTTACCTTCAAGTCTCACAAAATTAAGCTTTAGTAAACCCAAATAAACACTAGCAACAGCACTTTTATGCAGATTGTGTATTTCAAGTGAACCCAATTTAGTACAGTAGGTAAATGAGACAAACTAATGTGAGTTCAACTGGAAAAAAAGCAGCTGTCAGAATAAAGAAATAGTGAAGAGCAGAGACAAATAAAAATCAGATTTCTTCTGCAGTGTCCACTAGCACCACAGACCTTTTTTTAGACTTTTTCTTTGATGCTTATCTAATTGATAGTATTTGTGAGACAGCAGCACCCTTGAATCAGAATCCAAGATAAAGCTTTGCACAAACAAGATCTCTTCCTTTTTGCTAGAAACTGGGATTTCCTACACTATTCCAATATTCTAACCCCCTAAGCACCACTGCTAACCACTAGCACAAGCAATATACAGGGAGAAATGTTCTTTTCGAATCCAAGGACCTGTTTTTACTGTAGTTATGTACAAACATTTTGCATTCAAATCACACACTAGGATAGGAAGTTTCCTCTCCTCCTCTTTTGCAAATCCAGTTTATCGGCAGTCCCTTCATGCTGCTCTGGTTTAAAACAGTCTAAGAGCCTAAAAGCAACACATTTTGGCAATAAATTTAATATTTTTTGGGTTCACATCTTCTGAGTACAAGGCATTTTTTAACCTAGAAAGAATCCAAGTACCATTCCCTACGCTCTAGAAACAGTAAAGCTCAGCACTCCTGCACAGGTGGCTCCTGTGCTCTCAGGTTTGATATTAAGAAAAGCAGCCAGGGATGATTTCTTCAGCCATTCCCCAAGCACACTATATCACCCTTGTGACATTCAGGGGTTTCAACACCACCACAGAGATTAGTGTTGTATTCACTGAAGAACTTCTAGTCCAGTGCAGCAAGCAAGCCAAATCCACAAACAACTTCTGGAACTGACACACTCCCTTATTTCATAAGGAACATCCACTCTGTCCAAAAAATGACATATATTTACATAATCTAAGGCTTCACTACACATTCTTAGTGAGGGCCAAATTAAGGTCACACTGGTGTTGTTATTTCACAGGTGTTGGATACTTTGTTTTGCTATCTTTTCATACTGTCCTTTCTATGCAACTAAAGGTTTTAAAAGGGGTAAAATAACTTTTAATCAGCTGAAAACATGTAAATACTGAAGAGGATTAAATATAAAGCTCTGGAATGTCCTCATTCATGCCCTTATTGTGACCACCACCTCTGCAACTGCCTCATTCCACTGAGGCACCACAGTAAGGATTTCCATTGCCTTGAAGGTGGGAACATGCAGTCCAGCAGTTCTGGCCCCAGCAGCCAAATGCCTGCTTCCCCAGGATTCAGATTCCCTGACACCCTGCTGCCAGCACAGTTCTTTTCCAGCTCACAGCACCAAGGCTTGGCACAGGAGTGACACCTGAACAGATTGAAAGTCACATGCAGTTCAGATGGCACAGCTAAACCTGAAATGAAGTCTCTAAGAACAGGTAACACATGCCAGTGAGGATTTCTAAGCAACACAACTTACTAGTTAGGAAGCCCTTAAAGGTACCACATAAAAAGCAATTTTTCACAAGTTTTATATCTGATTAATTCTGAATTATTTTTCATACTAGTGGCAAAAGGTGCATTTCTGTAAGTGGGGAAACAATAATACCTTAAAACAGAAAAAATGGACATTCTCAATGAGTGGGGAAATGTAGCCAGAATGATTCAGATGAGCAGATAAACCAAAGGCTAATTTGGAACTTTATTACAAAATAGCTTGTACCACTAGTTCCCATCATAAGTGGTACACAGCATTTTGTAATAAGGTTCCAAATAAAGTCACTATAAATGTGGCATCAGTCTCTGGCTATAAAAAAAATGAAAGGCATTTGTATGACTTAAAATTCTTTAACTTCTATAGCTATCAAAGAGACAGCTATAAATACTTGGGTATATCAGTATTTAACACCTGACTTATGTTAATGGTCTCAAAGCTTACCTTGGAGGAATGTGTATTTCTATATAGGATTCATTACTATATAAGAAGTCACATTCATATTGTATGTAGAATCCTAAGCAAAAAAAAAAAAAATCAACATGCCTCTGTTGATTTTATTTCTTGCTTGATATTGCTGCTACATCACACTTACTAAATTTCCCTATAAATTTGCAAAACACACACAAAGAAAATTCATTTCCAGCCAAAAACCTCTTCATAAACAGTTTCCAAGCTTATGTAAAGTTCCAGCTTTGCAAAAGGCAGAAAGATTAGCCCCTTGAGATATCCTTCCAGTCTGGGGTCTGTGTTTCTGGTTCTATTTTGTACATAGCTCCCCTCAAGCACTTTCAGGTTTCCCTGTTTAGTGTCTTGGATTTAGAACACAACTCTGATTTTAATCCAGGAGTTTGAGAATGTATCAAAATCTATCAATACATGAACAAAGAAAAGAGAGATCACATTCATTTGAGATAACAAGCATCGAGGCATATTCATTTCCTATCTTGCCATGATGGGTTGCATGCCAGCAACAAGCACATCTTTAATAAACATCAGTTCTCTGGATACCACATTGTTTTCAGGCCTGACTGGGTTCCTAAAGATGTCACTTATGAGGCTTAGTGAGAAAATTGAAAAAAAAATTAAAAACATGTCATTGTCCTTAAAAACACAAATTCTTTCCCAAAAGGTAACTCATCTGTTCTTCACCACTTTCTACCGTGGTTGTTCCAAGAGCTAATTTAGTGGTCTTGATGTCTGACAGCTGGGGACCTTTGCAGCCTCTCACAGTGGAGAATGATCACCCTGCCTGGCATGTATCCTTGAGCAACACTGCTAAATAGGACAAACATGGATTTGCTGGCAAACTGTTTCCTTCCCACACATGGAAAAAGCCCTTTAGTTACTACCATTAAGTCATCTACATCTGCAGAAACATTTTAATTAATTAGTAAGCGAAAGTATTAAGGGTGGGTTTTGGTTTGTTGAGGGTTTTTTGGTCAGAAAAATTTCAAATTACTAGAGAGAATCTGTGTAAAAAGAAGGATTACATGGAATTTTATTCCAAAGTCTATTCAAGAATAACATGTTCAGTGCTGCCAATTTACAAGTTTCTAACTTACACTCCAAAATTGCTCTTTACCTCTTTGTAAAATGAGATTCTTGAGAGGCTTATTCTTTCCAAGACCAAGCATTTTAAAAACAAGATATTTTGATTAAGACGATGATGAAATGGCAAAGACAAAAAAAAATCAGAAGCAAAGAAAAGTGTTTTTAAAATATGGTCTATATGGTTTTTTATAGCAGTTATTCTTTAAAATCATTCCTAGTCACTTACTTTGGAAACATGTTAAGAGTCACAATCCCAGCTTTGGCTTAACCTCTGCCTTATCTTAAAGCCTTCTGTCAGAGTTCCTATAGCATCAAACTATGAAAAGCAAATTGTTTTAACTTTATTTTATACCCTCTCCTTTTTTCCAGTATTCTATGTTTTGTGTTTCATTCCACCTAGAGTATGAGACCTTTTCCTTTACGATTGATTCTCAGGCCTTAAGGTAATGTGATTTTTAATTTTAGAACAGCATAAGATGTATAAGAAGTTTTCTTAACTAACATTTTCTTATTCAGAAAAAATTCTACCACCCTTGAAAGGTTGACATTTGGCTCTAAAAATTGTTGGGGGCTGGATAATTTAATTTCTTTTATAACTGGGTGATTTTACTATCCATAAAAAGCCGGCATTTGAAATATTCCCATTACTGGAAGCATGAGAAGAAAACAGCCTCTGGGTTTTTTGCAGAAGTCTTCAGTGAAAAACACTCATTCATACAACTCCAGATCCTTATACTGAACAATACGGAACGCAGACCAAGAATATTGCTCTAAAATTTATACTTTTTCTTGCTCTCTTTGTGTAAATGAAAAGACTGCAACAATGCAAGAGACAGTATTGCAACTACCACAGATGCTTCCTTCAAGGAAATGAAGAACTATGTAGCACCAAGGAGTTTCCACTGGCATCATCCTTTATGTTGTCAATTTTACTTAAAAAAAATATATAATACTCCCTAAACAATTTGTTTACCTTTACATAAGAACAGGTAAAAGCCACTTCCTAAATTTTCTCTTTATTTCTCATTTCAATGCTACTTTTCAGAACTTGTGAAGTATTCCAAATTCAAGGTTATGATGTTCTTGATGAGTTTTGATTTTGGCTCTCTTTAAGTTCAGCATACAAAGTTTTTCTCTCTGTTCTGGGTTTGTTTTTTTTTTAAATGGTATGAGGGTGATTTCATATTCACCCTCAATACAGTTATCAGCATCTTCTACCAACAGCTGAATGCAGGGATGTTGGTGTAAGAACACCAAACAGATTATACATTCCAACTGCACAAATCCTGCTTAAGTAGACTTTGCTAATTTAATTCAGTGTAAAATAATAAATTCAATACTTGGGCTTGTTATGTTTAGAGCACAAAAGCCACGCAGAATAAAAAAAAGCAACACCAATTCTGTGGATTTTTAAAACACAAATCTGAGTTTTGGTGTGAATTACAGTTCACTCATTAAAATTATAGGTTTTGAAATAAAGTACAGTGACTAATCAAAATCAGCAGCTTCCACCAAGCATGCACAAAACCGAAAGAAACTACTGAAATGACAGAAAACATTATAGAAAACACATGTAAGCAACAGTTATTGGACATACCAAAGAGCCATGTAACAACATCTCTCACACACTTTAACAGCTTCAGTTACACTCCAGCCAATAAACTATGCCTAATATTCCAAATTTCTGAACAGCTTCAAACAACTGTGATTCAAAAATAACCCAGGAAACATTCCTCCCTCTTCTCATGCTGACCATATGAAATCGCCTTGCAAAACAGCATTAGGCCAGTGCCAAGATGAGTGATGCTGGCTACAGGGCTCTCAACAACTGCTTAGAAATGAGATATTTGGGGTTTCTAACAGGCAGCACAGGAGAAAATAATCAATATTTTACAAGTCAGAATTTTTTCTTTTCCCTTGGGACCAAGGGCCATCATGGAGCCAGCTCTGGTGAGGATGACTCAGTCCTGCTGGGGTTAGTGGAGAAGGAACAGGGCCAACCCTGGCCTCTGGTCCCAAGTTATGACAACATTTGTTTCACAAGTTCCACACATTCTCTATGATACAGCAACCCATCCAGTAACTGAGAATTTTGCTGGCTTTATCTGTCAAGGACTGGCATCAGCCACAAAAGGTGGAATCTCCAACCACTCTAAGGACAACAGACAATTCAGGATAGTTTTGTAAGACTTAAATCTCAAGTTTCTGCAAGATCATGCAGGGAAAAGGCTTGAAGGAGCACAAACTTCTCAAAATCCATTAGGCCATAATCTTGGCATTACTACTTAGACTTAAAATTTGTTCCTGTAAATTTTTGACAAAAAAAAAAAAAAAAACAAAAAACAAAAAAACAAAAAAACAAACCACAACTGAATCCAGTATCTTTGCACTAGGATACAAAAGAAAAAAACCTGGAATGATGACCAAAGGACTTGCACTGCTCATCATAGTCACTATCATCACCTTCCAAGCCCTACTTCCGAGATATCAAAATCTTTTAAGATGGCCAGAAATCTTTGAAGATGCATTTTCAAAGTAGTGAATTAATAACAGCGAGTTAGAAATTTGAGCAGGAAACAGGTGGGAGGGAGGAGTGGTGAGAAAAGCAACAAGAAACATCTTGTGTGAAGGAAATAGTGAAGATAGTCGGGTTTTCTGATTGGTAAATCTTTCTAAGGATTGACTCTGCCACTTCCAGTTGGACTCCAGATTAACAGTGAAATCCAGAAGTTTCTAAGACACTTGGAAGCTTCCCTGACAAAATAATCATCAGAAGAGCAACTTAACTGCCTGACACATCTTCCTTTTCATGACCTGATAACATCTCAAAGGAATTGGTTCAGCCTTCTCCCATTTAGGTCAAAGAGAAAAAACAGTAGAGACTCATTCTGTAAACACTTCAATAAAAAGATAACATGAAGTAGGAAGGAAAAGGTTTTTAAACTCTCTTATAGTGATTCCCACTTTAAATACAGGGAAGTTAAGAGAAAACCTGGACTGCAAAGCAGTGAGGTGGAAGAGACAATGTGAAAGGACCTTCCAATTCCAGTTAAGAATTCTGATTAGTGCAGTCTTGTTCCCTTTCCTGGAAAGCTGTATAGATCTACTCAGAAATAAGCAGCTGCCTTTGGAAAAGATTAGGAATACCACCCCTGGATGGATGTGACTTGACAGTTCTCCACCATTTTCACCTCCCTGGGTCCCAGCCATCCCCATCTACTACAAACTACAGATAATTTTATCAATTTAGTTGTAAAATCTTTATTTAAGCAATTACTGTCTCTTTTCAACCAACACTCATGAGGGTGTTTATTTCTGCACACCACAATATTTTGCATTCATAATGGAGCATTTTCAGTGAAAGGCTGAAGCTTTCAATGGAACAAGAAAGTAAGTTATTACACTAAATCCAACATTTTGTGCAATTTTCTCCTTAGTAACATACTAAAAGATAAATGAGAAAAATACTCAATGGAAGAAATATAGGTAACAGTAAAAACCTTAACTCTAAGTGCTTACAGGCACTACTGACAAACACCTTCAAACATTTTCTAAGCATCTCAGTATGTTGTCCCAAAGATGATTTTCATAAGTCACCTTCATGAAAATCAAAAAATAAACCTGCAGGTATCAACACTGTCATGCCTCAATCAGGAGACTGCACTAACAACAAAATGAGAAAATTCCTACTATGATTTTAGTCCAAGCAAGATAATGATGAGGGTAACCACAGTTGGCTTAACCAAAAAGCCATAGATCAAGATAGGTAGCTACTCAAAATATGGACCAGAATTTCAATTCATTACTCTATAGAGTCAGGAATGCCATGCCTTTTAGGCACATCCAAACCTGGTTTGGGGTTGCAAATCAATCTAACATGAAGATACTTTTTCTTCCTTTCTTATACAGAAATACCAGTGCGCACATGCTTGGGTAAACAATGCAGATAAAAAGCACACTTTGCGACCCTAGTAAGGTTCAGAATTTAAAAAAGAAACTCTTTTTACATTCAGCTCTAGGCAGTAGTTTAGTGGGTCAGTAAATGTGCGTATACTGCAGGTACACAAACTTGTATGGTTTGTTCTTGTTCTGCACATACAGCTGCAGAGTGAGCTGCCCTCATAAAGACACTTCTAAATTTGCATTTCAACCACCAGACACTACAAAATATATTTTACAAGTAACACAAATAACAACATCCTAATACCTGTATGCACCAGTCTACCCCAGTAACTTCAGAACTGAAAAGCTTTTACATGAAATGCAGCTAATAGTCAAGTGGACAGCTTTAACCCAACAGCCTGAACTCAGGTCAGTCATAAATAGTGTTTGTAATTTGGGTGGTTTTGCCAGGAAATGCCAAATGAGAGAAAAACCACACTGAGACAGCACTAGAGTATAGGGAATTATTTTACAATTTTGTGACTGCTTTCTTCAATTGCTGTTACAAACAACCTTTTTACATAAAAACAATACTTTTGAAAATGAAATTGCATTTAGAATATTTAAGACTACTGACAAAAGACTGTCAAATACATCTGGACTGCAAATGATAATATGCTGAATCAAAAGCTAACACCCATTTTGCAATCAGATGCATATTTCAACCTTAATGAAGGCCAGAAAAGAAGAGTTCACTTTATTCTGGATGCAGGTATCAAAGCAGATCTCACAAAGCAACACAGGAGCATCATCTAAGGATCTTTTTCACATTAAGAATCCTATTAGAAGGAAAACACTAAAAGGTAATTGAATTTCCCTCAGTTATCTTCATCTCTGTCAGCTCCTGCTACAATAACTTACTCTCTAGAGCAGAGATAACTCAATTCTGTCCAGCAAGCATATGTTATGAATCTCCAAAGCAAACTTGTCTAAATCATTCTGGTCTTCTATCAAGGTTGGCTGTAGATATGAACTCTGACAGAAAGCAAACAAATTTATTTTTATCTTTTCAATAATTCGCTTCCCTGTGCCTTGATGGAAGAATCTTAAATATATAAATGTTTCCACTAATTCTGGAATTATAAAGACTGGTTGAAAACATTTCATCTGAAAGTTAATGCTATTAAAAAGTCTTCGATTTCCTAGTCTGCTTTAACATAAAAAAAAAAAATGCAGGTTTGGGTTCCTGTAGGCAAAACAGAAACTAAATTATCATGCTGTAACTAACACTTTTTTCAGAATGGTTTTGACATTTATATTTTCACCTTCCATGGAAATGTGAAATCGGGAAATAACAACAACAGAAGAATATGCTAATTTCTTTTTTTTCATCAAAGCTCTTAAAACATCAGTAAGCACAAATCCTCCACTCACATAAACAAGCTACTTTCATTTAAAAAGTCACATTTTGAGAAGATATCATGACTTACCTAGACCAACATCACAAAAACACAATAAAAGAAAAAGCAGCCAAAGAAAGGGTATTTGACAAGAATCAGTAGAGCTAATTCCAGAAGGAGAGGAGAGAAAATATGAGATAAGAGCTGGTCAAAGTAACATTAACTGTACAATTCCCGTCAGTTTGTTTCAGTTTCTCCAACACATACATAAAAACAGTCTGCAGAATGAGTGAATAATGAATTGAGAGAGTTCCTTGCTGACACTCAGCTACTCAGAACCATTTAGTCACAAAGGAGATGTGAGGAACTGGAGGGGAAGCTTGGAAGACCAAGTCATCATAATAATAACACAGCACAGGAGCTTCACCTTAGATAATAAAACACAGAAAATAATCTAATTTTAGATATAAAATTATGTCCAGGGTGTTCACCTTTATCTTTGCTCCTTTTTGCCATAATTTGGCAGCTATTAGAATTAATCCTTCATTACACTTGCTGGACTCAGCCTCCCAACTGTAAGCATTGAGTGTAGTCATCAGCCATTATCAGCAACAGCTTTACTCTATTAATTACAACAGTGTAATGAACAGAAGGTGCTCTAGGAAATACTGTTTGTGAAACTCATACTGTTGGATGTCTCCTCATCCAACCTGACTCACTATCAGGGAAAAGGCATTTTACAACTCAAGCATCACCTCAAATTGCAGAAGAGTGGGAGTGTATTCTGGGAGAGTGTTACTGCATTTTCCCTTTCAATAAGCTCTTCCTTAAGAATGCACACTTTGACATAGGGTAACAGGTTCGACAGTGAAGCCCAAAGATAATAAACACACAACAGGAAAAAAATAATGCTAAATGGAAATAAAAATAAGCTCAAGTTTACAACTGAGCAGAGTACTTAAGTCCAACCTACCACCTGAAATACTGAGAAATAACACCTTCAGAACCCTGACAATCTTCTGTGACCTTGTCAGCTCCAATATCAGAATTATTTTAACGCAACGTGTTTCTCATTTAGATCAAACTGAGTTACAATAAAACACATAGGAGAGATGTGTACTGTCACCAGTGCTTTTTCTTCAAAGCTGAACAATTCCTAACACTGTTCTTAAAATGGTACCATAAGCAATACAAGTTATCTCTGGACAGAAATTTTAGTATAAAATATCCAATCAAACACAGGTTATTTGCTTTGTTAGTGCTAGAAAATTGCATTTTGTTTACATTGTATTACTTCAGTCCAGATTATTTAAGAATCATTACCTGGCATGAGCTACCATAAAAATCTGTACATGAATAACAAATAAGGTAAACAATACAGATTTATTTTTCATGAATAGGTGAGAACAACAACACTTCTGATGGGAACATCTCATTTGAAGAAAGAAATTTCTTACCAGGCTAGCCTAATTTTCATATTATAAATATAAAAAGATGCAGAAAAACATGGAAAATGTTTTAATAGACCACACAAAACCTGGATAAAAAGATACAATATTAAGGGTTCAAAGGAAACATATTCCATCCAAAAGAAGACTTTTTTTAAAAACAAACAAACAAAAAGCTGGAATGGTTAAGCTGTAAAAAGAAATTAGCATTCTTCAGTAAGTCTTCCCAAAAAAGGAAAACAGAAAAATATGTTAACTATGGCATGATAGTTTTAAAATCAGAATGAACCAGGTCAAAAGAAATGGAGGAACAATTGCATAAAGCCATAAAAGGCAGCATTAAATTATTTTTCAAACAAATCAGGAGGAGGAAGCCCATTAAGGTGTCTCTGTAGAGCTAACAGAAGATCAAAGGGTAAAAAGAGCTCCTGGAACACATGACCACCCCAGAACAGAGATGCTATAAAAGAAAACTGGGGCAAGAGCAACTGCTGAGACCAGGCAGTGTCCACTCAGGTGATCCAGAATAACTCAGGGATGAGCACAGCCATCAGCTGCATTGCTCTTGTTCAAACTGCCTCAGTGCCAGAGGAAAGAAATATGCCAAATGGACTCTGGAGGACTGCAGGGAGCAACATGGCAATAAGTCTGAAATTTCTAAAAGGCAAACTTGGAGCTGTATTTAAAGCAAAAAGCAAACAAAGGAATAAACACACTGGCAAGAGCCATCATTGCCTTTGTAAAGGAAGTCAGGCTTCATTAGATTTCTTTCAATAAGCCACTTGAGACAGACAAGAAAGATCAAGCTCATCAAGTCTGAATGCCAAAAATATATTTAAACAAAAGCAGGATGAGGTAGGGCAGATAGGAACATCTTATGATGGAGTACAGATGTATTCCTACAGAAAAAGATAAATTCAGAGACCTATGGAGAGTAGATTATTTAAGCTTACTGGTAATTTCTAGTGAATACAATAATCTGTAACAGTACTTATGAGAGGCGATAAACAGTTTTAAAAAGGAAGTTTATCATTCACAGGAAGAAAAAAATAAGTAGATGTGTTAAATATGTAAAAGATGTGAGAAAGGACAGAAGAAGTTGAAATCTCAAACATTATAAAACACTGGGCATGACCTTCCTGGATATTTTTTTTTCAAACTACACTTAGTCAGTCTCCTTCATTTAACATGAGACAATCACAAAAATTGCTGCCTCAGGAATAAAAGAAGTTTAGTCTCCTAGTTTGGGACTTGCCAACATATCACAGCAGAACAAAACTGGTTCATTCTCCCATTGAAAAAAAAAAAATTCTCCTATGCTCAGCACTTTGTAAATTCTTTTGAAGCATCTATAATACCTCAAAAATATGTTAAGAAATAAAAGTCTTTCTTTTTTCTTCCTACTACTGACAGACAGATGGTGCTGTAACACCTAAACGTCCCAATGCAAAGGGCAGCATTTATTTAAAATTTAAATTTGGAAGAGTCAAGCCCGTTCATAACAATATGTGTAAAGCCTAATTTTTCCATAGAGGGAACATCTAACTTCCTTCATGTTGCCCCACTACATTTTTTCAGTCTTAATGACAACAACTTTTGAGTGCATTCCTGCAGCTTGCACTATCCTTTATCTCCATGTGTTCTGTGGAGAACCATCAATGTTGACCCACTCTAAAGGAGAGAATTCCCACTGAAACCACTACAAAATCTTTTGTTTTAATAAATAAGGACATTACTATTAAGTGTGCTGAAAAACACTTAATATAAAAGGATGTTCTAAGAGCCACAGAAGGAGTTTTTGATGCACAGGTTCTATAACAAAGCAGCTTTTGTTAAAACCACTGGTAAACTATGGAAAATATGGATCCAGTCAAGGATTAAAACGTTTCCCACAGTAATTTCTTATTATATACAGAAGCAACAATCATCTACAGAAACTACAAAAACCTCAAATACCTTTCCATAATTCTTTCAAGGGGTCTCAAACATTCCCTTTGACTTACAGGTATTCTGCCAGAATTGACATGCAGTCACTTTTAGTCACTTCCTCTGATACAAATAACATATTTCAACATTTAATGCTTAGTGCACCAAAGGGGAAAATATCTGGAATACAGAAGATTATGCATCAAGGGAAGCAGTGGATTTTGCCTTCTGCCAAGGAACAAAAAGCAAAAAGCTCCATTCAAGTCACTATTGGAACGCTTGCCTAGCCTTGCATCCCACCTCTGTCAAGGCAATACCAGGTTTAAGATTTGTTTCCCAGCAGGAGCCATGAAGTAAAACATTCTGTTTATTACCACAGCCTGTAAATTGACACTGAATAAGAATTAAAACTGTGAGGAAGTCCAAGTCTTCCGCATGAAAAAACATAACTGAACACAAAAGGGCAACAAATTTTACAGCAGCTGGAAATGCTAGATTTAATTATTGAAGAGAAATCATGCAGAGAAGTTAGCTGCCTAGCATGATTTATAACAAATGCAAAGGGAAAGTCATGTGAAATTCTCAGCTAATCAACAGAAACAGCCAATAACAAGAATGCCAGCACTTTCTATTTCTATGGATGACAAGAGTTGGAAAAAAAATAAGACCAAAATTCAAGGGGATGACACCCCTTGATGACACACAATCTCTCAAAAATGACACTTTGAGGAGGCAGGTTATTTTCCCAATTAGATGAGCAGTAACATTTAAATGAAAGAGTACCAAGTGGTTTGTTTTCCTCAGAATGAAGAATCCTTGTCCAGCCATTATAGAAAGTTTTCTGAAAATTATTGTGTGCCAGTCTCCACTGCTCTTTGACACACACCATAATGTACAACAATATGAATAGTTTTGTATTGTGCATTTTCCCCCATTTTACTAACTTTTCATGTGACTCTTCCATGCAAAAAAGCCCAAAACACCAAAAACAAGACAAAACACAAACATCAAATAAAGGAACCATGCTCCTGGAACAGTCATCAAAAATACTTTACTCAAGAACTGAGACTTGGTATCACAGAATTTTGCCTAAATCCATCCAAGTGCAAACCAAAGCTTCACTAGAAAGATGAAACACTGAACAGTTCATGCCTAAAAACCTTGCAGGTTTACTTATTTAGAATTCTATAAATATGTATATTCACCCAGAAGTACGTCAAGAGATTTACATAAGACAGGAGGTATAGCCAAGGAAATGGGCAGTTCTGTCATAAATTATAAAATAAAGTCAATTAGAGACCAAAATGCCCTCCCCCTCACACCAAATCAAATTATTCCCATAGGCCTGACTCCACAGCAGTCTGCACAGATAATCAAAGACAGTGAGAATCACCACATTTTTCAAGGTCATTTCTAGAAAATAACTTGGGTGGCAGCATGAAACTACCATAAAGGGGTTCCTCTTCAGGATTTTCAACTCTGTCAAACACCAATGGTGAGATTTTGAAAAATACCTAAGAAATCTACATATAAATCCAAAGGACAACGGAGAAAATTTAAGTTTATATGGAACTACTCCTTATACAGGTAGCAGTGAAAAGACACTTAAGTTTCAGAAAGAGAGAAAACTGCCAGGAGAAGGCACAAGTAGAATAGAAAATACTTCTTTTCCATTCCCTTCAGTTTAAATCTATCTCACCGAGGCACTCGAGATTTACTGTATGTCCAAAGTTACAGCAAAACAAGCCTGGAACAACAAGCCTAAAAAAAAGAAAACAAAACCCCAAAATCTCCTTGCCTCAGAGATTCTTCCCATGCTTTGGATCATCCCACCATATGGAAAGGGTCCCTCTCCATGTTCTTACCAATGCAGGGCCCCACGACACAGAGACAGAGCAAAGCCCAACCAGAGCTTACACAGCAAAGTTCACACGTGCTACATTTACTGCTGCTTCTCTGTCTCCTCCTGGATGGGAAAACATTGATAGGTGGAGATTTCTCAAAGCACTTCTGGAAGGAAAACATCTCTCCTGTATGGGCAATGAACTAAGAACCAAACAGAAGTGGCACCCCACACAACTTTTAAACTATCACCGGTCAAATAATTTCTTGCATCCCATTTCTAAGATGCAGTTTTTAGCACAGAAGTGCCTTTCCTGTATTACCTATTTTCCTAGGCTTTTCCTTCCCCTTAAAATGACCATCCTTACCCCATTTTTAACTGAATATATACAATTACACATAACTAGAGAGCTTAATTATGAAACTTGCCTCAATTTCCCATTGCTTTCTCCTGCCTGTATGTGCTCCAAATACCAGACTTCAGTTTTAAAAAGTAAAAGAAAATTTGCCTTTTACTTCCAAACTGTCCTTGCAACATAGAGCAAATCTCTTCAAAATCTGACTCAGATATTGCAAGGCTCATCTTCATGACTTCTAGAAATGGAGAGTTACAATCAGGTAGCAGTAAACATCCATAAGATCTTTAAAAAGAAAATTGGAGGTTGGATTTTTGCTGACCCAGTGTTAATATGGATTATTTCATATGCAATATGAAACACCATACTTGCAAGTCTGAATTTAAAAAAAAAATGGGTAAGAGTTCTTTCCTTATTTCTCATCTGAGAGCCTTTATCTCTCCTCAACCAGACTCATCTCCTTTCTCCATAGCACTCAGGGCAAAACTTTCTTCTGATCTGAACCAGACATGCCCATCCCAACCATTTCTTAAAAAAAACCTGCAACTAGTAATTTCCAGAAGCACAAAACACTTTTAAATGTGATCAAACCCACATTTTCACATACATAATTTTCCTGGGCTTAATCTTACAGAATCACTCCTCTGCTCACGTTCTTCAGCTATCACATCTTAAGACATGGATGGAACATGGAACACCACAATTTCTGATGGTTAACACGATTTCTGATTGTTACCTGCAGACTCAGATGGATACTCAAAGGAACACAACACTGACTGAAGTCTGCCACAGACATCAGGTTCTTTACACATTTGGTAGAATCCAATAGTTGTATATCCTTAGTTTCTACACCTGTGGAAGTCATGCTAGCTCAAAATCTTTCCAACAAGGAACAAAACTAAACTGGATAAACAGACCACTGATATCTGAGTACACCATTTTCCATTTAAGTTCCACCTGGTAAGTTAAACCTCTTGAGCCACCACCGCTGAGACAGGAGAGATTCAAACCAGCATCAGCTCAAAATAACAGCCAACTTTCATCCTAGAGACTTGTCACAGCAGAACTCAGAGCTATATTAAAAATGTAAGTTGATGCTCTGTTTAAATTTCTTCCAGACACCATAAAAGGTATCTTGAGGCTGAACTAGGGCTAAGAGTGCGGCTGTCACTGAACAACTGTATTCACAGAGAGCCTGTATTTATACGAGAGAACCCTTCATTTCTCTCACGTTTCCTACATACACGCCCCACTCTTTGCAAATAGTTTGCATCTGAAGGGAAAAAGTGGGCTGCTCATCTAATCAATAACAACATGTCATGCATGGAGCTTCTGCATAAATCCAGAGCAAAAGATGTCAAGCATGTCCCAGTCCAATGATTATCAGGCAACGGAGCAAAAGGATGCACTTTTCATCTCCACAGGACTGTCGCCAAACCCTTGATGTAATAAATGAAACATGCCTGCTATTTCACCATTGCAGAACGGTACTGTAGATACCTTCCAACATCTCTGTTTGCAGGAGGGGGTAACTAGCTCTAGATGAAGTGCAGATATGTTATTAGACAACGCACAGCTTGAATCCCGGGGCCAACGCAGATGACCTTTAGAACATAAGCACTGTCTAAGACAAATATGCTTTCATCTTTGGGGAGTATTTTTTCAAGTAAAGATTTAAGAGGAAAACAGTTTAGAAATATGTTAAACACAAATGTGCCTTCAATCTCTTAATGCTTCATTTTAAAACAAAACCACAAGTAATATCACATGTCAGAAGAAAAACAAAGTACTCTTTAAGTAGAATATTAGTGAATTGAGATTTAGCTTCATTTTCATTCATCCAATAATTAAAGCACAAGGAAAGCTGATATATAACGTAACCAAGACCCTAAATTGGAGGTTTGACCAAAGTGACTCAGAAAACAGGCTTGTATTTTTGTTTGAAGTAATACAAGTTTATTACAAAAACAGAGACCATCATTTCACTTTAGATTCCCTTAAGTGGGGTGAAAATATGAAAACATAACTAAACCACACTGAGACATGTAAAACATAGGGAGAATGGGTTTAGAGAGGGATTAGTTAAATAGCAGATGATACAAAACGATAAAAGAAAGTAATTTCTCATTTTTCACTTCACAGCCTGTTACCACTTATCTTCAGCAAAGTGGTTTTTTTCAGGCCTGTATCTTAACTGTGATGCTAAGCAGCTTTAACACATACAGTGATATTTGCTAAATGGAAAAGAGCAGCATTGGTATGATAAAATTCTTTCTCCTACAATCTATGGTGTGCAGATTTCAGCAAGTTCTGAGCTACTCTGCTCAGCCTGTTTTTCCATCAAAGTTAGCAGCAAACTTATCAAATCACCCTACAACTGCAAAGCACCATTCAGAGTGGAACCTCCTGAAGCCTGCAAAGCCCATATCACAGCCTGGAATCCTTATACACAGTGGGATGGTTACGCTTTTGTGTTTTGCTTTTTGAAACAAGATTTCCTTTCTTACCTCAAATTCAGCATGGCGGTTAATATCCTCTGCCCTCTGCCTGCTCAGGATAAATTCTGCTTCATTAGCCACTCGTACCAGATGCTCCTTCATGGTTTGACTCAGCAACCTGAGGACAGAAAAGATTTAGGAAATGCCTTAAGAGAATGAAGTCCAAAAATAAAAATCTGGAAATACAATGTATATATATGTAAATATGCTAGGCTCTTATGACTGACTTTATTGTCCTAAGAAAACAGTATAAATAAGGTTGGGGGGTAATTCTCTGGCAATTAGTAAAATAGTATTTCTATAGTAAACAGAAGTAAATATTAAATAAAATGTAAACACTCCAGACAGTCATTTGTTTTACCCGAAACAGAGACATATAAAAAAAATCTTTCACATCCACCACCATATAAAGTAAGCAGGTTTTGCATTTAAACACCCACAGTTAAAGCTCTGACATAATTGATGTAAAGTCTAAATTAAAAAAAATGCAATGCAATACAGTTTTTCCTCCAAATGCAAGATTGAAATTTTACGGTAAGTATACATTTAAGTAATATTTTCAGGATTATAAAACATTCTCAGTCTCACAAATGAAATGCTAAGATATACATTGTTACAGGTTATGTACAGAATAAAGCTGTAATTCAAACTGAGATTTCTGAGGCCTTCATAAACCCTGAGTTTATGAATGGCAGCTGAGCTGACAGATTGAATTACAGCCCAATTATTCTCTGAGTTCACATATTGTTACTAAAAACATTTCCTTTTTAATTAGTTACATTGGGATTCATAAAGTTGAAACTGGCTATACACGAGTCACACTGTTTTAGAAGGTGCATATTTCCACAGGATCACTCAAAGAAACACCAGATAAATCCATTACATGCTCTACGGATTAAATCTTAAAAATATCTGTTACTAAATCTTTTTTTGTAAGGTTTCCAGTTGTAGAAAAAAGAGTAGTAGAATGTAAAGTCACTTGCTTTCCTTGCACATATAAACTAAAGTTCAGAGTATATTAAAAGGCTTTCTTTACAACCACAGGATTTATTATTTAGGATGTCTTCTAATGCATCCAATGTTAATTTTAACCCAAATAACTTATTTATCTGAAATAAGGATCCACTTGTCTCTTACTGTATGTTTGAAAGAGTGATGCTTTGCCATCTCTTTTCCTATGCTTTCAGAATTCCACACTTGCAGGAGACTTGCTCCCATGAGAAGAAATTCAGAGGCAGAACAACACCTGAAGGTCTTTGTTCACTGCCCCTCTCATTCCAGAAAACTGCAGCACAGCAGCCACATGAGGCCACAAGCTCAGGAACCAGCCAAGTTGGTGGATTAGTCTCTCCCCATGGATGAAGTCTTGAAATAAGAAATATGCACAATTCACTGTTCAAGATGTGATTTCTCCTTCTGTTTAGGGAGGCTTGTAAAAAAGCCACTAGTTTGAAACCACATTACAAGCCCTTTTTTTTTTTTTTTCTATTTTTACTCACTGTTAGAATAGATGCAGCTGTTGAGCAACAAACATAAAATTCTGCCAATTTATCTGCATGCATTAGTGACAAACCAGCAACAAGGAACTGTATAAGCAATAGTCTGGGCAGATTCCAAGTGTTTTGTCTCTTTCTCCATGATCTTCAGTAGCACATTCAAATCTGACACATAAGCATTTAAATAAACTCTTTTTTATTGAACTAAGAACTGTTCAAAAAAATTAAGGGGATCAGAAATGCTCAGGTACTACAATATCATGTATTACAAGTTGCATGTAACACAGTTGGACAGTATTCCATTATTTTCCCTAAGTATGCCAATATCAATATCCTCTGCTAGCTTGATCAGACTTTGAAAAGTAACAGCTGTCCTCTAAAAGGTCTACTTTTAATCTAATTATACACTCCGAGTCCCACTTTTCTTTCATTTGTTTATGAAATCACTCTATATAATAATTGTCTTAACACTTTACAACATGGTTTTCCTTTTTATCTACCAAACACGGTAGATAACTGGTAAGCAGCCCAGCACCTGCTATGCATGTCCAGAAAGGATGGATGTGTTCCAAACAAAGAACTACATTCCCTCACACAGGAACAACACTGTCCAAACAGCCCAGAGGTGTACCTAGTGAAAGCAAATACACCTCAAGTTCCAGGAAGAGCTTTTTCTCCTATGGATCAGTGGTTTCTTCTGTCACCCTCAGCTCTCCTTGCTAATCCCACACACTTTCCTCACTTTCTCTATGATACTTCACACAGGGGTAGGCCAGGTAGATGAAACTGAGACATGATTTTTCTTTTTTTCTTTCTATTACATTCAAGAATTTAAATTTTAATCTTTCTTTTCAGTTCAACCTTTTCCAAACACTGCATATGCTCAGATTAGCTTTCTTATAACAAACAATTCAAGTTGCATTATCATCTAGGGCAGTGTGGAGTTCCTTTATGAAAACAGTATCCACATACAAGGCATACCACACATATTTCTATTTTGAATTTACCACTTAAGTATGGAACTTTGTAAAGTAAATATATATATCCTTACATAAATGTAATGATGGCATGATATAATAGAGGAGTCTGTAGCCATCAATAAAAATCAAAGGCAAATATGAGCTCACAGCACCTGTATAAATGAACACACTTCTGCTTATTTTAAAATTAAATTTTAATCACCTACTAAAGACAAATTTTGGGAATCTTGGCAGCTGCTAGTTTTCCATTTAAGGGAAACAAAAATGTTGAACAGAAACTTGTTAAGTGTAGCTCACTGCTATCAATAAAACAACTGTTCCCAGGTGAGCAGATCACTGCTGAAGCAAGGACAGGATTCCGACTCTTGCTGAAGAATTAGTTCTACTCCAAACCACAGACAAAACATTTTGTATATGAGGGAGAGCCTATAAACTTAAATTATCTAGATCAGGTAACTTTGAGAAACAAAGGCTTCCTTAAGAAAAAAATGTTTAGAAACACCTGATTCTCCTCACTAAGACAGTAAGTGGCACTTCACGGATTTAAAGGACCACAATGGTCCTTTCTGGTTCCTGCTTTGGTCTCTCATGAAAATCAATCATGAATGTCTTCCTGAAAACAGTTTCATTTCCTCCGTCGAATCTGTACATTCTGTTCACACTACAGGAGAGCTTCCAGAAAAATACTCTTTTTTTTTGTTTGCTTGTGAGGAGTTTTTTGGTGGTTTTTTGTTTGTGGTTTGTTGTTTTTTTTTAATAAGGCTTGAAGTTTATAGAATCATAAATTGGTTTCAGTTGGAAGGGACCTTAAGGATCATCTCCAACCCCACGCTGTGGGCAGGGACACCTTCCACTAGACCAGATTGCTCAGAGCCCCATCCAGCCTGGCCTTGAACACTTCCAGGGATGGGGCATCTGCAGCTTCTCTGGGCCACCTGCGCCAGACCAAAAAGACATTTTACACCATATTCTCCCATAAAATAGTTTTATAATAAGGAAATTATTATAAAATTCCCAAACCCTTTTTGTGCTTTTATCCTGATTTTTTTTCCCAGCAATTAGATTACATTAGTTCTTTCTCAGTTAAACAAAAAGTCCATCTAAAACACATTAAATACTTTTTTTTACAGCAAAATGACAGCTTTTCCCTTCTTTGAGTAAACAGACAGATTGAATTTTTTGTCTTTTCCAAAGTATGCACACCCAAGCTTAAAGATAAACTCAAGTCTAATAATTTCCTTCTTGCTGATGCTTGGTAATCCCTGTATGAAGGTCCACGGACCACACTTGCCTTATATTATCTCATATACCTGCTGATTTTTTTCAGTACTATTAAACACCAAAATGGTGTTGAATGTGCTGATTTACACTCCACCATCCTGACAGATTCTCTTCTTGCTTGTTCTTATTTATTACATGCTATTGAATTATTATTTTCCTGATCTTAATACAAGAAGAATGTGGATGGAGTGTGGATGGGCACATTTTGTAGAAGTTAGACAAGATTATTTATGAGTGCAAAGACTCTGGGTACTGGGGCTGCTCTTCTGCTTGCAGTGCACACCAGATTCGAGGTCTCAGACAAACTTTTCTTCCCAAGCACTTTTTTTCCAGACTGAAATGTTTTAAAACATGTGCTAAACTTTGAAAAGATGATCAGCCTAGTAAAAACAAGCAAGGGGATAGATTCCACGCTGGAAGTTAAATATATACTTGCATATTTTGCTGGGTCACGAATGAAGTGCTAAACCACTGAGAGAGGAGTTCCAGCCAAATACATGAGAGAGTGATTTTCATTGTTTTGCTGGAAAACTATGAGACACAGAAATAAAACTCCTCCTCCAATTTCTGGCTGCTGAATGCTTCGATAAGCAAGTAAAAAAGCTGCTCCTTATAACAGGGAAAAATTATAAGTAAAGTTATAATTTAACTTTACTTCCCTTTACAAGGGAAAAATTGGAAGTAAAAGAGACAAAAAATAAATGGAAATGTGCAAAGCAAAAGCAAGTGAGAGATTGACAAATTCTGGATTACTATTACTGATGTCTAACAAGTATCAGTTTTAGTCCAAGTATGAAAAAAGCTTCTTAGGTGACACTGGCAACATTTAGGCACAAATCTATCACAAACTACTGTGGGGAGAGACTAAGTTCCAGGTGCTCCACAACAGAGAACTCTGAGACAGCCAAGCAAGGTGACCTCTCCTACTTGCATTCCTTCCTCATAAACCTGGCATGTAGGAGATTCTCTGACTTCAAAAGGGGATATGTTCTACATGGACATATATGTGGACTTTCATGGGATCTGACTGTTCAATGTGCTAAGTAGTGGAATTACTGTTGCAAGGGCATTTTACAATTGCTTTGTGGAACATAGATACTATACTTTACAGATACTCTACTGAATTCTCAAAGAATATAGTTAGTCCATAACGTCTTAAAGACTGAAGTTTGAACAAATTTATTAACCTAAAATGGGAGACAAAAAAAAAAAAGGCACTCCAAAGCTGTGCAGACTTACCTAAATGCTTACTTGGACACACACTAGCATTAAATGAAACAGAAGTTTGAAAAGGCAGCTGAGAGAAAATCCAATATTTTCTTTCTTTGAGAGCCTCTTAGGACATGGCAGAGCCCATTGAAAACTGTTGTCTTCACTTTTCAAAGCCACTGCACAGTACTATTGGAGATGATTTCTGAAAATGTCCCATCAGATGGCAATAGTACAGTACATGTATGCACACAATACAGCACAAATACCTTCTTGTTACACTTGCAATAATTTATTTTTTAGAAAGCAGATGGTATCAAAAACTTTCCATATTAAAAAAATAAGTTTCAGAACTCCCAGGGGTTCAAAAGTGGTTGATGAATTTCCTTTTTCATAGACCCAACAAATTAATTATGTATTCTCACAAGCAAAACCTACCTTTGCAACATACACACCCTTCAAAACTCAGTGAAATAAAGAACTGTTTTTTCAAATGGTTGCGTCCACCACAGTAAACCTTAGTGCACACAAAAAAATTAGGTAGCATCAAGAACCCCACCCAAGTCAACTTATCCAGCTCTGAAACACATTCAGGCTACAATTCCTAACTTTCAGCACATTTAAAATGCTGTTTTAGGTCTAGCCTAATGATCTTATGCATTCAAATTTACACATTAACAAAGCTGCTTTTTCTTTTTTTAAACAAACCAAAACAATAACCTCAAGACTCAGAAAATAAATAATCAAAAATCTCTTTTACAAAACATACCACATAAACAGAAAGGGTTGTTAACAATCAAAAAGAAAGGAAATGTGGCAAACATGTCTTTTTTTCTTATGAAACAAGAGTGAGGTGCAGGTTCTATGTCATTAGAATCTCAGGACAAGGAGGCTGCAGCACAGGGAGCAGACTAGCAGTAATCAATTCTACTTTGGACCAGACTGCATTTATCATTTTTCTCCAGAGCCTTTTTTGGTCAATTATGCACAAAGTCTGACAGTTATCATCCATTTTTTCATTAATAGCTGTATTTTTCTAACTGTTTTTCCATCACAGTAGTTGCTTCTATGGCAACACAACCATCCAACATTCATTCCTTGAGAGTGACCGCAGTGTTGTGAGAGACAATTGAATGGGGCAGCCTACATCTGTCCCCTATTTTCCCTTTAGAAAGCATCCAAATAATTGGCCAGCCAGCTTGATTGCCAAGTATTTCAATATTAAAAATATTTGCATCCATGATCAGTCAAAAGCAATACACAGAATTTCAGACAAGGAACAGCAGGTGACATATGTTTAAATTTCGTTAGTACAGTTCTTAAATTCCTCCCCACCCACTCAGCTATAGAAATATAGATGATTACAGCATTCCAGATTTTATACTATTAGATCTTATAAGAGCATAATACTGTTGCATTTGGTTGTTTCTGGAGAGGTCTGGGACTTTTTTTTTGGTTGGTTGATGGAGTTTTTACTTGCTACAGATGTTAATTTTGCATTCTGTTTGCCTTCCTTCTTCTCCCAATAACTTCTGAATTAATTGTACGATTCCAACAAATACTTTTAATAGAAGGCTATAGTGTCTCAAAAACAATAATTTTAAATCCAAGGGAGCACAAAAGCCCTTGCAAGATTCCTTTGGGAAAAGAAAAAAAAAAAAAAAAAGCTGGTTTCAACTACACTGAAAGACCCATTAGAAAATGCCCTGATACAGAGGGGAGAATTTTGATTAGATTTCATTCCTCATTACACAACAAAGAACAGGGCAATAAAAAATGCTACAGGAAAACAAGCATGGATACACTTATGAATCCTTATGTTTTGGGTTGCCTTGTTTGAATAAGGATTTGAAAAAGCAAAGGTAAGGAGAGGAAATTATACATGGATTCTGCTAGTTTAATGAGTTCGTCTTTAAATCAAACATTCTGGGACTTTTTTTAGCAAATATTCATTTACAAGTGTATAAAAATGTAAGCATAGAACACTGTTCCATAA
This sequence comes from Molothrus ater, assembly GCF_012460135.2. Lineage (NCBI taxonomy): Eukaryota > Metazoa > Chordata > Aves > Passeriformes > Icteridae > Molothrus > Molothrus ater. Next base: position 13,676,892 of record NC_050481.2, on the reverse strand, counting down.
TTCTTCAGATGGCCAAGAAAACTCTTCTTGAGAATATTAAAATCAAGCATCTTATAGAGTCTCTTCAACTGAAAATTGGAAAGAATAATTGCTGCAGCATGCTTAGGAGACTGATCCCTCAACCCCTGCCATGCCAAACCCATTATCACCCCAAAGGGGATAATAACTGTCATGCCTGCTCTCAAGCTCGAGTACGTTTGTTAGTGCCCTGACTGATACAGAAAACAAGATCCAGCATAAGAGATGCTTCACACTTAAGTGTGCTAATGAATCACAGCGACAGCAGAGGGTTTTAACCTTCACACAGCACAGGAGCTGCTCGCTAACCAGTCAGCTACAGGAAATCAGGCTCTAGCAAAAGAGCCATTTGTACATGCAAGGAAATAAAACAAAGCTGAGCTTGGTTTTTAGTTCATAAATAATAGCTCCACCATCTTGTGCATAAGAAGGAAACACAGTTAGTTCCAGGGTTCAAAAAAGGAATCCGTCTGGGCACCTCAGAAGTCTCCAAAGGAGAGGGCTGGCCATGGCAGTGAACTAGATCCCACCTAAAGGATGGTTCTGGTGAACAAATTCCCTTGTCAGTAAGTTGTCAGGTTCGGGCTCCAAAACAGACTCTCCCTAAAGGGAGGATCCAAAGGTAAAAGGCAAGCACAAAGAATGAAATCCAGACTGACAGAAGTTCAGCAGGCTAAGGAAAACATTTCACAACCTATCCTTCTGCTGCACAGATGGCTCAGTACATGGAGGAGCCATGGGTACAGGCAACTTTTTAACAAGGTTTCAAAGAGTATTAATAGTGTTCCCAGACACTACAATAACAGAGAACAATATTTACTATTGTTTATTAAAACCAGATTAATGTTAAATGTAGCAATGTATTGATGTATCTTTTGATGATGTATCTTTTACTGCACAGAAAGAGGTTATTCTTCAATACCTGCTCCTTTACCTTACATTCTGTAGCTTGCTGGATTTCTACGCTGGCTTTTTTCTTTTTACTATGCTTGTAACCTGGACTTCAGGCCTTCAGTTGTGTATTTCTGTTTTAGGCAGCTTTACAGTTCTGTATTTCCACACATCAGCCTCCTGTTCAGAGACTTTCTTTCAGTTCAAGACTCAAAACTTCACTGGGCACAAACTAATCAATTCTACTATACACATGAAGAGGGTGTGATCTACCTGGAAAGGCAGGGAGCAACTTTTCTGTGGAACACATTAGTTACTTGTGAACATGAAGAAATTCAGACCAACACATTCTGAATGCAGCACATACACTGCAGATCTTACGAGTCCCAGAGGCAAACTTTCTGCACATATTTTTGTCCAGGGAATCCTAGCCAAACACAGCAAGCCTAAATCTAAAACTTCCAACTGCTGAGAGAAAGAGAGGTACATTCATACCTTTCACATAAAAGCAAAAAATACATTTGAAAGCAAGTAGAAGAGAGATTTACATCTCCCCTTCTAGACTTCTTCCAGAAAGATTTTTCAGTCATCTTATTTGCTCAATTAAAAAAAAAAAAAAAAAAAAAAAAAAAAAAAAAAAAAAAAAAAAAAAAAAAAAAAAAAAAAAAAAGAAAAAACACAAAACAAAACAGTAGAACATACCTCAAGCTGGAATATCCTACAGCACCATTAGTCCAAAACATCTAGTAATAAACACTGGGAATAAAACTCTGATTTACAAAGACTATAGGGTGACCAAATTCCCCCCACCAAGGCAGTACTCAATAGCAATTCTGCAATTCCACAAATTCCAGGCAGTTCTTCCAGTCCTTGATTTTATTTACTGTAACTCTCACGTCATGGTGTCCTACAGAAATCCTTCTCTATCCCATCCTTCCCTGGTGCTGAACCAGTTCTGTCCTTTCTACAACTACTTGATCATATTTTCTTGTGCACTTGTAGAAACAACCTAAAATTCAGCTTTTATTGTATAACTATGCAGCTCAAGTCTAAATCAGTATCATTCAGATATTTTCTTAAGTTTCAATTAAAAGACTTTCGCTTTTGGAGTTTCTAAGACTATAATGCTATGGCAAAAATATACAAAAAAAAGCAAATAGAATAAAATACAAGGTTTGAGATGCTTTAGTCCAAGTGTTAGCATATGTGCAAGAAAAAGAACATGCAAATTGCATAAAGAGAAGAAATAGTTCTGGAATACAGTTCCTATCATTTGAGGGATAATAGTTTGATTTTAGTGATTGCTGAAAAGCCACAAAGCACTGCAATTCAGCAGTAACTATAAAGGCTCCTGTAAACAGCAATGGAGGAAAATGGAGGCAGATAAAAGGAGCCATTTTTAAGAAATTAACCCCCTCCTCTTCACCATAATGAATGTTATGCTTCCACTTAAAAAAAAAAAAAAAACTAAAAACCCAACTCTGCTACACATCAGAAATGAAATGAAGTAACAATTACGCAGACATTTTCTGCTAACCAAAACCACACTTCCTAGTCTTCAAGGGATCATTTGTCCCTGAGACAACCACTCTGGCTCAGGCTAGACTCTAAGTTATTGATGTTGTTTATGGAGGTGGGGGAGTGATTCCATCTGTCTGTGATGGGCACTGCATGTTTTGAGGAGAAAATAGTCAATTCCAAACAGTTTACTGATAGAAAGCTTGACCTGGATGAGCTGAATAGCTACTGGGTGTCTGCCATGCACAGCTCAGTCTCAGCAACTGATTTGTCCATGATAATCATCTTACACAGATGAACCTTACATTGTGGTTTACATGTGTGTGGGATCTCTATGTTATCTATGCTAATAAAACATTAATCAAAGGCCAAATTTATAGCAGGCATTTTGTAAGTAAGGTCAAGACAGGTCAGCCTCACATAATAGGAAACAACTATAGGCTAGATCTTAACACTGTAACTGAACACCCTTGTTACTTTACCTTGGCCCTTGGGATCAAGACTAGTAGCAAAATGTTTTTCCTGCCTCAGAATGGTGTTTCGCCTACCATAAACTGAAATGCAACCATTAAAAGCCATTAAAATGGCCATTATTTTTATGTATCTTGAGAACATCTACATCTTAAGAAAGAAAATCTCAAATAGCCATTTCCCCATTCCTAAAATGATAAAAAGGTATTTCTATAGCATATTAATTTATGTAATAAATTATTATGGTTTTAGTTAGGTAGTTGTCCTAATCATGTAATATTTATTTTCTATTTGGATTCTTACTAGCTGAAGTTACTCACTAACTGAAGTTACATTTAAATAAATGGCATTTCTTACAATACACCTTAGCTAACTCGTTAAGACATCTTGAAAAAAATCCTTTAGGAAAAAAGTAAATACTGTTCTTAGCCTGCCTCAACAACCAATTCAATATTAATGAATAAAATATTGATGGTTCTGAACACTGCTACAAGTCAAAGAGCATGGCCTCATCACCTTCTCTGTCATTTTCTATAAGTTCCAATAATATACATATAAAGTTATGGATAGAACATTAAACTAATTGGTAATATTAAGAGGGTTTTTTTCCTTAGAGGGCCTCTCCTCCTTTCTAGTTTAAGAGATAGATCAGAAATAAATGAGCAAACTGGAATCTAATTTTTGAGACAGAGGCTTATCTCACAATTCCTAGCAGTAATGTCTTTCAAATATCAATTCCCTTTCTCAAGAGATTAGCTGAATACAAATTATACTTTCAACATTAACCAGTACACAAGGACAGGAAGAAAGAAAATCCATGACACACAGATAAGCAAAGTATTTAATGAAACTAAAGAGCATTAAGATTCTGCAAAATCCCATATTCAGAATTAGAACTGAACCAAAGTACTAAAGAACATGAAACCATGCTCGTAAAACTTAAAGAAAATTACACAAAAAGAAAGAAGAAAAATTATTTTTAAAAAGTTCAAGGCACAGAACTCCCTGAAGGCTAAGGCAGAGGTGCTATCAAATATTGTGACTTACCTTCCTTCATTAACAAGCTCAATAAAGGCCAGGCCAGCATTCTTCTGTATAGAGTTTTGCCACTCCTGTGTAAAGACAAAACAGAAGAGAAAACTAGCTGTATAAAAACAAAACTTGGAAGAAGCATTTTCAGAGACAAAATAGGACACTTTCTTTTCCACTTTAGCAACTTACAGCATCCTCAGCAAACGCACAAAGCATTAATTGTGCACGGATCAGGAAGCAATGAATGCCAGCCTGAAGGAATAGGGCAGCACTATTTACTTAAGGTCGTAAGAGTGGAAGAAGAAAATCCAAAAACATCCCACAGAGGATTCCATAATTTTCCTTTGTTATGTCATGTAATAATCGTGAACTTGCTCTGGTTCATGGATGCTTTTTGCCTTTCTGAACCATGATAGTGCCAGAAACTGTTTCACATTAAGGCAAGGGTTATTTCTTAGACACAAATTTCTCTTTCTCTAGCTGAAACCTAGTAGGGATATTTCCTAATAATAACCCTCACTTCAGCACCACATAGTCATCTCTAATCATTTTAAAAAAAAATCTGTTAACAAACCAAATATTGCACCATTAACACATTATGTTTTTTTTAAAAATGTAACATTTTTAACACACTGAAATAATGCTAATGGCAGACGAACATGCACTGCACTTTCCTTAAATCCAGCTGAACCTTGAATTAAACAAAACTCTATACATCTTAAACATGTAGGTGGGATTTGCCTGGCTCCCATAAGAGACACAGTGTGAGCAACCAACTCAGATGACCTATCACTGGGGCTTGTTACCCTCATTTGAAAGATGAGAAGAAAACAAAATTACTTAACAAACACAGAAAATAAATTTTTTTAATCTTAGACCACATAGGAACAAGTTAACCTAGTTAAAAATTAGAGCAGCAATTAAGTGTGTACCTCATCTTTTGGGGAAAATGTAGAGGCAAATAGAACAGGACAAATACAGCTCTTGATTTAAACTCTTCAACTCTTCTAATCTAATACAATCTATCTGCAGCAGACAGATAGTTAAGTTTCATGTGCTGTTCCACATCAACTTCCTTGGTTTTTTTACTCTTTGTTCTATGAAATAATAATCTAACTGATTATCTACATGACTACTTTTATCACGGTGGTTATTTTTAAAAAATCTCATCAGCTCCAAGGCAGGGAAAAAGTTCAAAACAGGAAAAACGTCTGAAACAAATTTCAGATTTCTGAAAGTAGGAGGTTTTTAATACACAGTGTCAGGGTGCATTTTTTGGTGCTCAGTGTTGCAGAATTACCTCTCAGTCAGTGAGACAAAGGTTTGATCAGACACACACTGAAACAACGTTGTTATTTACAACTTAAATCCTGCCCCTCTGCCCCCACCAAAAAAAAAAAAAAAAAAGTATTTGCAAATTTCAAATGCAGGGGAGAAATTGTAACTCTGATTTCTCAAGCTGTTTTTCCAGGCCTAACAAATGCTTATCCTGTTTATCATGCTCATCATGTTTTAGCTGCAACAATGTATTACAATTTTCAAGGAGTCAGAATTAAAAGCAGAATAACTGGAACACGTGATGTATTATTAATCACAAATTATAAATGTATTTTAGTGGAAAACAAAAAGCCTTTTAGTTTCTAATATTCTAAACAAAAGAGCACATGCAAATAATCCTTCTAAGAGATTTTAAATGTAGTATCAGGTTCTAAATATTTAGCTTTATATAATGATAACTGAAACTATTCTGTTAGCTGAAGTGTGAGAAAACTCAAGAAAAGCAAAATATTTTTTTTCATTTATGACACTGTCCATCTGCTGTTCTGCTTTCTAAAGAGTTCACAACAATACTTGAAAATTTAATTGGTGAAGATGGAGGCTGCCAAAAGTGAAAAGAAAGTGCATTTATCATGAAACTTTTCAGCATTTTTCTCTACATCAGACATCAAAGAAGGTGTTAGTCTAAACATTTTCATAAATCACAGCTGAACACACCCTAAAGCTTATTTTAATAGTTGAAAGAAAAGACTAATGGTCTTCATCTTTCATGATCCATTCAATATTTCCCCACAGTATATGTTCACTCTCAAACAATTACACTCAGTATACATATTGCATTATTATATCAGCATCTTAGTTATCCATCTCCCAAAGGTATTAGGGAAAAAACATGTTAAAAGCTTCAAACTCAACCACTAATGCAACTAAATAACTACAAAACACATTTCAGCACTTTTCTGAGGAAGGGCTGATCAACTGAGTCGATAATTTCATACCTGTTCTCAGCTGTAGGTAATTGACCATCACTTCCCATGGCTGTAAATGTTTAGTGACCAAGAGACATCATCTACTTCTAATGCTTTTGGTCTCTGTACTCTCAACAGTGAAGCAAGGGGAAAACCAAGAAGCACTCGACATGATCACAAATAACTCCAATGAAAAATCAGCATAACAAGGACACAAATAAGAAATCACATTTTATTCAAATACTTTGTCTGATAAGGAAATTTCCTAACTCATTCCTGTGTAACCTATTTCCTACTGTGCATTTATTTCCTTAACAGAAACTATAAACAGCCCCATAAATACCCGAGGCAAGGACTAAAACCTTTCCTGAAGTGGTGCTGCAAACTTGATCTGAATTATAATTTTGTATGAAACACTGCATTTCCTTTCTATACAGCTCAACTCCGAAGTGAGCAAAAATACATCCCAGTCCTCTCTAGCTTTAATTTTATATCATCAACAAGTTTCATTAGCACAGTCTTACTGAGTGCACAAGGGTCATGAAATGAAAACATTAAACAGTAGTGGTCTCAAACCCCTGCTTTCAGAAACTAATCATCTCCCTTGAGGTTGATATCATGACCTGTTGTCCTATTTGAGCAATGCTGGGGTTATTTAATCTATTTTACAGTGGGGGTTTTTAATTAACCTTAACTAATTATCAGTTGTATGACAGCACCAAATTCTCTAATAAAACTCATAAATTACTACATTTACTTTTTTCTGGGAAATACCAAGACCAACAGCATGCATTAGACTATAACCAAAGACCAAAACATACAAAATACCAGAAGCTGGATAAGACCATAGCCAGCAACAAGATTAGTGTAGCGAACAGGCTTCAGTTCCTGTACATCCCATTTTATGTCATTGTGCCTACATGTGTAGCTATCTCAATCTTCAGATGCATTTTAAAGTCTTTCACACTATTTCATCCTCATATTTCCTTTCATAAAGAACAAGGTACATCTCTAATCCCACAGAATGGTAAATGAAGTTCTTAAAAAAATTCTGCCTTGAATTTAATTTTTTTCCATTTGTTATTGGCTTCCTACCTATTCTGAGTATCCTTGCTCAGATCAAATACTTCAGGAACTGCTTATTTACCCAAAAAGCCTTTTTCTGCAAGCAGCAGATAGCAGGAGCCAGTTTCAAAACAAAGAATGTAGGTGGTTCTTTATACAATGTGTAAAGAATCTATCACCAAAAGCATACCATGGTGATTAAAAGTTCAATAGGATCAAGAGGAAACAGAACAAGTACATATCAAAAAAAATTAAACACATTAATATTGGCTAAATACACAGAAACTGCATCCAATCCAGAAGTATCCTGAGCAAAAGTTGCTGGAGAGTGGAAGAGTATCACACTAGTCCCATTTGATTCTTTTTGAGCATGTCTCTATGTCTATAGTTGGAGACAGGACAAGAAGTAAAGTGGAGCCTTTATCTAGCCCAATATAACCATTCCTAAACTGTAATCACTCAAACAAATAACAAGAAAATTTTGTTGATGCACATTTTTGTTGGTTTGGAATTTGAAATGCTTGCCTGTAGGCAGCAAACGGGCATATCCCCCCCTCAGCTGTACAGCCTTGGTAAAGTAAACAATTATGGCAGGGGTGTTGGACCTAGATGTTCTTTAAGGTCATTTTAAACTCAAACCATTCTACAATTCTCTTAATACCTCAAAACATACATTCTTCAAGGTATATACAAACATTTCCAACACCAACCCATCAACTAGTCTGATGGCTAAGCAATTAACCATGGATCTTGAACAGAATATTTAAAACATTTCCAATAGCTAAAAACTGCTCTATTTCCAACTGTAACAAACTGTTCTGCTGCTCTCATTCATATATAGACACATGCATGCTCCTCAAAAATGCACTTTTCTGAGAAACTTAAAAAAAATCCTTCTAAACAGTTTAACGTATTCTACAATTAAGGATTATATCTAGCAGTGGAAACACACACTCATCAGCAGGCAAAAAGGAGAAAATTCTTCACTAATCCATCCTTCCCATAAAGCTGGTAGAGTTTTGATCATTTATTTTGGTTATGAAACAAAGGAGAAGGATGACTTTGGTACTGACAACTATGAATGGGGCACTAAGGAGCAGGGTGGGAAAATGTGTTAACATATGACTAAGAGACATATTATATCCTAGAGTAAAGGTCAAATCTGCATGAAAAACTTGTTCATAGAGAGATACACTAATCTTTAAGTGCCTAAAGTAAACTATCAAGAACTTTTCAGCAGTGTTTGCACTTGGTGTCAGCACTCTCTCAGCACCACATCCACTACAGGCTTGAATGAACTCAGCAATAAAGAACATATAGTGAAAAGTAGATTATATCTCAGCTGGGTTCTTCATAATTAAAAAAAGTTAGACTGCATGTTAAGCAGAATCTCTGAAAACATAAATTACTTTTAAAGGTTGAAGCATGCTTCAGTTATTTTAATCTATGAAACTCCATTGAAAAAAATTAGAAGCAACATGGACTTATAGGAAATCATATCTAGAAACCATGCAGCAATTTAATATCAAAATTAGCAAAGGCCAAGTACTTACAAAAGAGGAACATTTCGCAAAGATGTGACACAAATTAATATAAAAATAACATGAGAACACATTTGAGATAGTTATCCAGTATATATACAGACATACCTGTATGCTCAAATAAAATTTAAAAATCATAAACAAATAACAAAAGAACAATTAGAAACTGGCTAAGAAAAAAAATATTTTCTATAAATATTTTCATGGCCCTTTCTCCACAGAACATCACCACTGTTGCTGAATCCTGAAACAAAGTGAGAACTTGCAAAAATATTTACTACTATCCTAGAAATTCAGAACCTCTTGTCACCCAAAAAACATTATTGAACAGGCTTGGATTTACTGAAATTTAAACAAAGGCTTCTCTATGAAAACTTTAACTTGGCATCTCTGTAACAAGCCAAACCACCTCACTAATCAATACAGAGGGTTTGATTTCAATAAGGGTGATAAAAGTTACTCTAACCCTGGCCAGCTACAAGCCCTCAACAGATGATGGTCATTAGGGCTCTATCGGGGTCCCACGTACTCGGGCTGTACAAATGTGTCCTATTAGTACAGGCCCTGTCTGCTTGGCAACTCCGGGCTCAAGACAAATGGCAGCTGCTGCCCTTCAAGGTCTGAAGTCAAGTCCTCTGGGAATCTGAAAGCCCAACTGGAAAAATCAAGGCCTGTTCATTAGAGACTGCTTCAGGGGAAACTTGCAAGGCTGCCATTAGAACTTTATAAGAGAGCTAATTATTTTTATAAGACTTTTAAAACTATCAAGCACACCCCGTTATAATAAAAAGTATTTACTGCTGGCATTCCATTAAAAAAGACATTGCTTTTTGTCAAAAAATCTGCTGGTGACAGTACACAACTGAAGTCTTTGTATTGAAAATTTTAATGAGTCTTTTAGGAGAAAGTTGTGTAAAAATTGACTAGATGAGAGAGCTTCTTAAGTGAAGGTATAACACCACACCCACTAATGTGAGAAAATATCCCAAACACACTCATATCAAAGTAGTGAACCACACATAAAAGTGGGCTGAGATTGTGCATGTGTGATTATCTACCCTTGAAAAATAGAAGCAATTCAAGAAACAAATACATTCAGTGTTGCAAAGGTGACTGAAAAGAACAAACAAAATCCTTGTTTCAAATCTGCACTGCTGAGGAACAGCCAAACATGCTGCAGTGCGTATGTATTAATAAATCAGTCAGAACGGCACAGGACCCACATGGTACCAAACATTAAGGCTAAGCAGAAAAATGAAAATTGTTACTGTTTCAGTATTTTTCCTCTGTTTTATCAAACAACAAAAGAAATAATGATAACTCCTTTCATAAAATATACTCTGGGGAAAAGCTGGTACATGACCTTTTTTTTTTTATTCATAGTCACAAAATTCTTTACTATTTTAACTATGAAACCGAATCAAAGTTTCTGATACTGAAATATTTTCCCAGCTGCACAGCATGACAACACTGTATTGAGTTCTAAGGTTATAACAGATCACTAGTACAGAGTATTTATTACAAATCTGTTAAAAGTGCTATATGAAATTCATTAGTGCTCCTTAATCAATTCTTGGACCAACACGCACATGAGCTTCCGACTGCCTAATTCAAAAAAGCAATTACAACCCTAGTCCTCATGTAAAAGGACGACAGAAAGAAGCTATGTGAAACCAGTTTAAAAGAATGAAAATGTAAAGAAAACAGATTAGGAATGATTTATATCAATGCCTAGTGCTGAAGTTAATTACAACTAACCCAATAAAATAGTGCCTTTATTATTGTACAGCAAGTAATAACCTTAGATGCAAAAACCAGAACTCTTTGCTGACTTTTGCATGCTCAATTCCACAGCACACTACATTAAGAATTAAAGAAGTAGTAAATAAGCCATACAGAAACAGCAGGTTTTTAACTAAAAGCAGAAGACTCCCCTGCTGTTTAACCATGTGGGTTATTCCATGTAAACAGAGCTTCCTATAAACTAGTATTATGTTGTTAGTGGTAAATGCCTAAAACTATAATGAGAGTTTAATTTCAACACTTAAAAGTTAGAGTTCAGGTCACAGTAAGCTTTTATAGATTCTGAGAATAAATTATACACATGTAGAGCTGGAGTTACATACTTAAGTAGTATTTTTACTTCAGTAATTTTTTAAAAATACTTCAGTATTTTAACTTCAGTAAAAATACCACAGAAAAAACTGTCAGTTTATCAGACAATGCCTTTTGTGCTATGAGATTACTCTCAAAGTGACAACTGTAGTCTTCTCTACAAAGGACATAAATCTATCCTAAAAAAACACATTGTTATGAAAGATTTACGATATAAAATATTACAGCATATACAATCTTTAAAAACTACATACAGCCAAAAATCTTGAGATAGGTTGCATTTGCCAAAATTTATGGTAACACCAAATATTTTTAAAACAGCAATAAAAGAAAACTTTAACTTAATCCAAAATTCATACAAAATTATAAAAATATCACATATAAATACAATTATAACAGTAAGAATTTTCACAACATAAAAGCTGCATATCTCTCTGATCAAAATGCATAAGCCTCATTTTTGTATCTAGTTTCAAAGAAGTATGAAAAACTGGGGAAAAAACTGAATGAGTGGTTTTCAGGTCCCCAGTTTCTGATGGAGGAAGCAATTTCCCCAGGCAGCTTTTCCCTTTCTCTCTCCCACTAGCAAGCTGTTGCCATGACACCCCATGAAACAAAATTAGGGGTCAGGTTTGAGTTCATCCAGCAGCAAACCTTCTCCACTGCAGTTTCCTCCCCAGGTTCTTTAACCATCGGCTATTTTCAATGCCAAGATGAACGACTAGTTTCAGAAAGAATGCGAACAGGAATCTTAAAAATTAATTGAGAAATCCAAGTACCAAGCAGTTCTGTAAATAGGCAACAATGGGAAGCACAAAACTCTTAAGTCAAAGGAGATGAGTCAGAAAAACAGACGTGAGGAAAAGCAACAACAGAAGATGAACAAAGGGAAAAGATCCAAATAATTAAGTTGCAGTGACAGCATAATTTTCATTAACAAAGGCAAACAAATTGAGGAATAGCAGGAGCATAACGCAACTGACCCTTGATTTCAGTACTTTTTTGTTTAACTGTGATAGTAATTTGAGATTTTGTAAGACCACTGAACAGGAAGGAAAATGCCTTTCAAGGTAGACTACAAATTACAAAAACGAGAAAATCACAGCAAACTCAGTGCTGTACAGCAGCACCAGTAGTGCTGGACTGGTCCCACTGATAGCAACATTCATCATCACCATGAAATAGCAGCAATCTTCCTGCTCAGTGTTCTTGGCTTCAAATAAATAAATTTAACTAATAAAGAAACAGGACACCGGTTTTGGAACCATAAGCCCCTTTATACACTGGGGGGGTTGGAAATAATGATCTTTAAGGATCCCTTCCAACCCAAACCTTCGATGATTCCATGATTCTGGTATCACCCTTTTCCCCAAATGTAGCTTGGCTTCTATTTAAACTCTCATAATGAATGCATGCACATAATGAACATGATTCTTGTTATCATTGTACCTTTGAGGGAATGAAATTCAAGTATCTAAACCAATCCCACCTCTTCACTCATAACACCAGATATCCAAACTTGTCCCTTGATATTCCCTAAGACAATCCTATCCTAATGCAGATCTTTCCTTAAAAGATTTAGAGAAAATGGGGCTAAATCAATGTTTTTTTTAAAAGGCAGAAAAACTACTATCTCTCCCATAACTCTCCACTTGCATACTCTGTTCCTTTCCTCATCCTAGATCTATTTTCTTGATTTACACTAAAATATAATATATATAAAATATGTTGCAACAAAGGTCTCTATTATCATCTGTCACTACAATAAACATGATAAATAATAATTTTTTGCTCCTTTCACTGCAAATCCTTACCTGCACTCACCAAGCAGATTTACCAAAAGAAAAATATATCTATCTTGGTTTCAGGTAGAAATAGAAATAAATATCTGCAGAACTGTTAAAAGAGCCACTGGAAAATCCAGCTGTTTCTTCTGAATCAAAATTGACTCTGAACTAGGATCTAATACCTAATAGACCTCAATATCATGATTGCTGTATAATCTGAATTGTGAGTTTGTATCACTTAAGTTAGCACAAAATAGTCATGGAAAAATTAGTGCATTGCCAACGATCCTTGATGAGACAAATCTTTTCCCAGCTGCACAAATGGGCAAAAAGCAGAGATGCATATAAGTAAGAGTGCAAGTCAGACAATAAACTGAACAGCACCACTCCACAAAGTTTCTCTGGGTAGAACTTCCAGTAAATAGCACAGCTTCCCAAATCCCAAGTTCCCCAAGCAGCTCTGCTTGGAAACCGAGACACATTATTTGGTTTATTAACACAAACAAAAAAAGTTCTCGTATTTGTAATTAGTATTATACCAGCAAGAAACATTGCTGCTCACTGAACTTTCCATAATCTCCTGCCCCTCCCCTGCACTAACCCTCTTTCCATAGTCTCAAATTAAACAGACTGGCTGTAAAACAGCAGGGTGTCAAATTAAGCACACTTTATTTTCAGAGGTCTCCACACTTCGCGGCTGACTTCCTGTCAGGAAGAGTTCCATTTCAGTGCAGAGCCCCACCAGCAGGGAGCTCACAGAATTAAGTGCCAGTTGATATTACTTTGTTTTGCATTTACCACCCCTGAGAATATTGTTCAAAGATCTAGTTATAAAGTCAGCGTGGTATCATCCTTCTGACTAGACTGCCAAGCCACAGGGTGTGCTCTTGCTGCACAAAACTCACCTTAAATGGTGGTGTTTTTTTAAGTCCTAGTGTGCTGGTGAAGCAACAGGATGCCTTTTTTCTTCAGAAAAGTCTTGCTTCTGCAGCTAAATTATGTTCCCTCAGTTTTGAACATCTGCAGCACTGTACATTAATGGAAATTAAGCTGTCCTGTTCCCTATCCCACTCCCAAGATTCACATTCACATTAGACAATCCACTCTCCTCCCTAGACATAAAAACGTATACATTAATCAATCAAACTCTCAGCAACACAGCTTTAAGGGCTAATATTTCTAACTGTAGAGGGTGTGTTTTCCATTAAACTCACACCAACACCATGTCCTGAATCTCTCAGCAAATGCAAATAATTTTTAACTCACGAGAGTTTTTCTTCATATGAGCTTATAATATATGAGAAGTCTATAGAATCACTAAAGATTGTACTTTAGAAAAAGAAAATCAGGGAGGAAAAATCCTCATTTTTGCCACAGAATTCTGTTTTAGTAAGAACAACTTCGGAAAGTTCATCTCTCTACACTCCGGTGTGGCAAACTATTTCAGAGAATGGTTTTGTGGTTTGTAACCCTATCTTTTATCCATCTCTCTACCAAAAGCCTGCAAGACATATTGAATCCTCCAACCAGAATTCCAAGAAACAATGCTTCTCATCACTCCAAACAAAAATATCACAGCTTTAACTACACCTGTACACTTGTACCTCTCTATACACTTTCTTAGTCTAATATATAGAACCCATCTTGACTTTTTTTCATACTTCAAAACCACAAAGCTCAAAATTCCTTCCCAGAAAGCAGATGCGTAGCATAAACCAAAAAACACTAGTTTTTGCTCATCTTAAAATCTCATATTGTACATTTCATCTCCAAATGGGAGAATGAGTAAACCCTTAAAATATCCTCCTAGACCAGGTGTAATGGAAAGATACAGGGATATAAAGCAAACACATTTTTACTGAGACCACCACCTGTGAGGATACAACTACCAAGTGCTTCTTGCATCACTAAGTGAAGAATAGGTCACTTATTATTCGTGCAGTATTGGCAAAAAATTCTCAATACATCTAACCTATTTTCATGCTTAAGGCAAAAACAAAGTTAAAAACTTCTTTGATTTCTATTACTAAGCAAACTGTGAGTATACGTCCATTCATTCATGGCAAATTGTTTCTTGCATGAGTCTATCACAATAATGTTTTTAAAATTTAGCCACTATTGAACACAGACATTTTAAATAACCTATCTATAATCCATACTAAAAGCACAATATTCCTGAAGCCAGCAATTACACCTAAGAGAAAAACAGATTTCAAGCAGATCTGAAGTGTAGTAAATTCTGAACCTTAGCAATTTCAAGAAAAGGAGTTTGAAAGAAACTCCTACTTAAACATACTAGGGTGCTCTCCAAGCAATTCCATGGAATTCAACAGGCAATTAAACTCTCAAACAATTTAGAAAGCAACGGGAAATCAGAGTGGGGATGAAGTTCTTACAGACAGGCTTTGCATTATCATGGGGTTTCACACAGAAAATATTACAATAATCTAGTTCTGGAGAGACAAAATCTACATATTGCTTAAGTCAAAGAACAAAAAAATATATGCAGCTAATTTAAATGTAATTTCAACATTCTCCAGTTCAAAGGAAAGGTTTTCCCAGCTGTTTCCATTTATTTCAATCTTATCAGATTTGCACTTCAGACAGTTATCTACCAATCTGATCTTCACTTTTAGACACTTCAAATGTGTAACGCAGTTCAATGAAGCAAGTAGCAAAATATCCATAGCACATGTAATCCATTTGTAATTATCCCAAGTACTCCACTCAGTGACAAATACCAAGCATGAAAGTTGTCAATAGACGTTTTCAGCACCCAAACTGAAATCCTCAGATTTCAGAGATGGAAAAAAAACTCACACTCAGGAAGGAAAGAAGTTACACTAGGCATAAACCCCCAGATATTTCAGTGTAAGGGAGAACCCAGGTGTTTTAGAGAACAGATTTGGTAATGTAACCTTCTGTTTTGTTAGAAGGAGACTTACTGACACGACAGAATCTGAAATCCAAGCACCAAAGGACCACATTTAAAGAGTCTGGATTCCACAGCCAGTGCCCACCCACACCTTCCAGGCCTTTCATTCACATTCTCCCAAGTTAATCCTACTGACCACTAGCCAAACAGCTCACTGTGTGTATGTCAAGTGTCTTGCAATGCAGGAGAATGCAGAAATCCTGTATCACAACAAGTAAAAGGAAATGGCAATTGAGGACAAACAGAAGAATCACAATGTTGCTTTTACAAATTGAGAGAAACTAATTTGTTTCAAAAGTGGACTTTTCTACATCACTGCTGGATGCCCTTAAGCTCCTGGACTATTAGCTACTTTGTGAGGATATGCTGAAACTTTTCAGACAGATGATTTTACCTGGTGATAATAATTGTCACCCGAAACATTAATTGAACTTAAATCTCTTCTGCTCCAGGAGAATACTTCGATAGCATGGCCCCTGGCTACTGTGAGATCTACCTTTTCCTCTCCCTGGCTTCCCATCCTCTGTAGATTAAAACATACATTGCAGGGGAAAAAGAATTTTTGAGGAGAAAACAGTTTATAATGTAAAGTCTTTTCACTGAAAATATCAGAAGTAACACTATACATAAAGCTCAACAGACATTTCCCAATTACTTTCCACCCAGTTGCATCCTAAAAAAGGTTAGGACGAAGATCTTCCATGTTGTTTTCCAGTTACAAAGATCATGTAGTATTTGTTACTAAATTAAACTAGAAACATCCCTACTGCTGTTTGTATAATAATCATTAACATGCTTGGCAATCCTGTGTTTTCAAATGCTAGGATTTACAGTTTTATTAATGCGCCTGGATCCATTTGGTATGAAGCAGATCCGAGCAGCTTAAGAATTTAGATAGTCCACAGTAGAGTAAGATGATCTTGAATATTCTCCCTTCCACAGCCACCTCATCTCTACAAAAACCTAGGCTAGCAAATATTCTTCCAATCTTCAAATACCTCAAACAAGCACAAGCAATAAAATTTTAAAATAATTTTTAAATATTTTTAAAAAGAAGACAGAAGTGCATTATAAAGTTTCTGGCACAACATTTCATGGAAAGTTAGCAATATAAGGCACAAGGCAAACACCTATGTGCATGATTCATGCAAAATCTTCCCCTAAACCTCTCAATTTAGACATCAGTAAGTTCTTTTTTCAATTTATGTGCATTAAGATCTAAATCATTTTCATTTGCCTGAAAAAGCTATGTTTCTTATCATTTTATCATTAAAGCAATCTATCACTGAAGCTTTTTAACTCAAGTACAGCTGCATTAATCTTTGATACAGACTAAGATCCTATTGGCAGAAGTTCACACTGTATAAAAAGAAAACCTTTCCACTCCTGATATCTTCTAAATGGCTTTTAAAAGGAAATTAGAGCATGTATTACAGTTGATAAAAAAATCACCTGACAGCTTACAAAATCCTTACAAAATCTACCCTTTATGCCAAAGCACACACATATATATATATTTTTGACCACATATCTAAAGGATTAGCAAATTCTTTTAAAACTTATTTTCAGCTGTTATAACAAAGTGATTAGATGGAAGAACACTATTGTGACTAAAACATGATCATCTAATATTTGAGGCACATAAAAAGTATTTCAACAGCATTTATTCTCTTCATATCTCAACCAGGATATTGCTAAAGAGATTCCATGAATCTGCTGACTTCAGCTGCTATGGTATCACAGTGACATTGGTCTTTAGATAACCCATAGTCAATTCAATTAAAACTTCATAGCAATCATTGCAGTTATCCATCACATCAAATTGCACTTAAAAGTAAATTAGGAACCAGTGCAGATCAAGAGCATCAGCATAATGTGTTCTCTAAACCCACACTGAAAACCTGCCATCTTGTACATCAGCTAAAATCTCCAAGCAATTCAAAGGCTTGCCACATTTTAGAACACACTGTAGAAATCCATTCCTGAGGTAATGAACTTGGATCATTGAGGCAAAGTTATTTTTCTGAGCAGAGGATACTCATAAAAGCCTAAAGATCCCTCTGCATTCCACAAACACTTAAGCAATGGGGTGGAAGAGGAAGGAGGCTGTGGAAAAATTCTGCTGAAAAAATCCAACTTCTATTGCTCTTCCTTAGGGAAAATCATGGAATCATACAGCTTGTATGGGTACGTGGAACATGTTGGTATTGCTCAATTAAGATTCCTTATCACAGTAAGAGAGATGAAACTACCAAGATGCTGCTCGTGCAAGGAATGCACGCTGACTTCTTAATGAGCACCAGAATCTACCAGCAAAGGGATTTGGCAGAATACGAAGTATCATGCTAAAGAAATACCTGTGGCAAAAACATCACCTCTTAACCAGCGACAAGTAAGTTAGACATGAAAAAAGAAAAAGAAAAATGAAAGCAAGGTGAAGACCTTTGCCTATAAGGGCAGTAAGACCAACTTTTACAGTGTAATTTTTTTCTGTCTTAATACTACTACTCAGCCTCTGCCATAATTTTTTTAAATGCACATGTAAACCTCCAAAAACTGTCAGAGCTGCACATGACATGTTCAACCACGATTATATTTCACTGGGCAATATGAGGAAATGCTATCTCTGCACGTGAAAAATATTTGGAGTATTAGGGTTTATGCTTCCCTCTTCCATCTCCCCATGGAAGTAATACTTTATCAAGGTCCACTAATATATCTAATAGTTATGGTTATGCAGTTATATTGCAATATATCATATTATTATTTTCAGAAGATAAAATATTTAGCGATTAAATGGACTGAAATGTTGGTCTTGGTTTTACATACACTATCAGCTACCAAGAATGTGCCTTTAGTCCTTTTGAAAAAACATTGGATAGAGGAAAAAGGAACCGAGAATCAGAACACCTGGAACAAGCACATGGGGTGCATGTGTAGGCAGTAGTGGTGGAGGGATCATACAAGTTGTTGCACTATTCATTCATTTTCAGTTGTAACCTCTTAAATAGGTTGGGTGGCATTCCATCAATTTTAGGAAATTATCCAAGAGCTGAAATTATCCAAGTGTTGAATCAGATAGTGTAAGTTTATTTTGCAGTCTAGAACATTTAGATTCAATAGAAAAATGCTCTTAAGTAGAAGATGAAGCTGAGAAGAGCCACCTAATTAGTTCTCTAACACAAACTCCACTGATGATTCAGTTGATTGACTACAGAAAGTAGCATCTTTCAAGTGCCAGAAATTCTGTAAATCCAAAGGCATCAAGGAAAATTACAGAACCTCTCTCACCTATTTTGTACCTTTTCACCTTGGAGCTACAACAATCAGACAAATGCTTCATGCATGTGAGCAAGAGATAAATATTTTTAATCCCTTCATGAGAGAGGAGGGAAGACCACAGTCTACACTCATGTATTTCCACACAGTCATGTATTTCAAGAAAACATTTGACAAAGGAAAGGAATCAGAGTAGCATTTATGCTTTATGGACATGCTCTCAATTAATCTATGCTGCTTTGAGTTTTAGGCACAGAGAGAGAGTCCTTCTAGATGAAAATGGTTTCTTCAGGGGTGACATCAGTTTCCCCGAGAAGTCTTGACTCACAACTGCATGTGAGCACCTCCAACATCCTAATGTCACTCATTTAAGATGGGAGAACAGAAAGAGAACTTCTCTCTTTCGGCTGGTTTAATTACTCCGACAGGATGCCAGACCAGACAAGATGGTGCTTCCAGGTTCACTGTACTGTATGCATTTCTGATAAATGGGAAAAGAATAGATGACCTGGCAGAAGGCTCAGACAATAACATGTGATTTACAGGACATGAATGCAGCTACTATAAGATTTATCTGACAGCCCTCTCCGATAGTGGACTGTTGAGTATCCGATGGAATGATTTCTAGTCTGGAAAGTCTGCTACTGAGTAGCCATACACATTATTTATTTATTAGATGTTTTGGGTTGAAACCATTTTTAAATGATGCACTTCACAATGCTCAGCCATAAATTTAGTTTTAAACCCTAGAAGGGAGGTAGTGTTATTGGAATGTGTGTCAGACTGAATTAGGATGAGCAACACTACGCTTTTATAAAGTGGCCTTGAATGCAACGTCAATTCCTTCAAAAATGATATTAATGTCAAATAAGCAGGAACACTTTGCAGTAATATTAAATGAAGGATTCTCTATGTTTTGATAGATTTATAGAAATGTAAGTACACACACACAGACACGTCTCAAAATGTAGCGTGTCTATCAAAAAACACAACTGTTTTTGTCTTAGAAAAAGCCTTTTGTCTGTGTCTCAAACCACCTGTTTCTCTTTTTACCTTGTGTTAAACAGAAAGCAATATATCAACATGCAAAGACAAAAACATTAAGTAAGGGTCTTTTTTCATATGCCTAAATATATGAGTTTTAAATGAGAAAAGAAATTAACCAGGCGTCATAAATAGTTTCAGAGAATTGTACCTCTTGAATTTTTTAAAAATTACTTCACCCATTAAAGAGCTGTATTTTCACAAATTTAGGAAAAAATGGCAGGATATTATTATTCCATTTTCCACTTCTGTGGAAGAGAAATATAATTCAGCCACAGATCTAAATGAACATCAAAAAAATGTCAGGTGCTTCAGAAAAACAATCCAAGTATTTACATCATATCTACAATGTTTAAAATGAATTTTGAGAAGAGGTTATCATAAAAAGCACCAAAGATTAATCAGAGCAATCTTTCAATTTCATAAAACGATGGCTGACAAATTTGTGAAGTTTTAAATCAAATTTGCAGATACTTACTTCATAACTACGCCACATTATTTATGTGATTAAAAACTGGTTTTTGACCTGATCTTTTGATCTTTGGCACTGCATCCTCTCCATCTCCTCTTAAAAATTAATTAAAATTTTAGCAAAAGGATATCACTTCATTTCCCACCCTATCTTGCAGGGGAAAAAAAGAAAATAAAAAGAAGGGAAAAAAAAGAAAAAAAAAATCAATCAAGCTCAACCCCATCTCCTCCCAGTATCTGTAAAATGTCGGCTTGAAATTCAATTTCATATCTCTCAAGCTTTCATGTAGCAAAAGACAGTTCACTTCTTAACAAAATAAATCACTTCTGTGATTGCCATGCTGACCTCTTTGAATTAGGAAAATTCAAAGTGAAAAATGTAATTATCACCCCAGAACAATCTGTATACATCTGGAGCTAATTTTAGATTCATTTCTCACATCATTTTTCATATTCTGCCAAAAATTACAGCTGCTATGTAACTTTAAAAAGACTTTGAGGTCTTTGTGACTTTATTGGTTTATTTCTACTACTCCACAAAGAACCACCTCAGCCTGTGCAACTTGCACTGCTAAGCAATCACGGTAGCTTCAATTTGATTAGATTAGCATTAAGTGGCATTGTGACACATATGACAAATAGGTGCATTAGAGCACGTCATTTATTCCTTATCCTTTTCACTTCCCAAAACCAAACAAGTGACGTACAGTACAGAGCACAACATGATTTTAAGAAAGATTAGATTACCTTACCCAAAAAAAGGGGAAAGGTCAAGCACTAATTATTGATACAAGTAGCATGGATACCAAAAACTAATTTTTCTAAATGGCAATACCAGTTGTAAGACACATATTTAATACTTGGATTAGTTTTTACTTTAACATATTCCTGAATGAACAGTAAAATTTGATATATAGATTTCTCAGTAGAAAAGATTCTTTTATAATTTAAATCAGCTGCAAGTTCATATTCTAGAAGTTGTGAACAATGTTCACTTCCAGTACTGCCGTATGTAAAATAATGTCTAAATTCCAAAAGTTCCATAAGGAATATTAAATTCCTTTCAGGGTAAAATGATACCATATTTCCTGAGGAAGATGGAAAACTAGATGAGCAAAGTTCTGGTTACATTCATTAATAATAACCTCACTGGAAAACATAACTACTCTTCACTAGTTCATTGTAAAATCTATTAGGTGTAATCTCCAGAAGTAATTGTTCTTATTGCACTTTATTGACAATGTAGACTATCGATTTTTCACACCTTCTATGATTCTTTCATTTGTATTCATGAAATGTCTATCAGCACACTCTAAATAAATTTGGCAATATAGGCACTAAAACGAATAAATCGATGTGAAGAAACATTAATTTTACATTATCCTTATTCGTCAGGCAAGCAAACCATAGGGGTTGTAAATGAAGGTCAAAGGTTCTGAAATGGGTCAGAACCCTTGACCTCTAGACCAATACCATTCCCATTAAAAAAGGCTATTTTAAAGTTTTAAGTAGGGGAATTTACTACCAGAAAGGTATAATTTTAAGGCACCAAAAGAAAGGCTCAATAAAAACAGTCTTCCATTTAATTACCAAAAAAAAAAAAAAGGCAAGAAACCCCCCCAAAAATCCAATTAATAAAGCATACATAATTTTAAGAAAGTTCCTTAGGCTCTGTCTCTTTTTTGAACCACAGAAACAGGCAGTTCTCAAGTTCTTACATATCTAAAATCACTTTGCCTTTAGGAATGTAGAATGTCCCAAACTGATGACAACCAGGGTTGCTTTCTTAAATTTTTCTCAAATCCTTAGTACTTGTCAAATCAATTAGGAATGACAGGGTTTTAAAAGTATTTATCACTCATTTCATAACCTCTACACAAAAGGAAAAATTCTATTTATCCCAGAGGATTCACAGCATGTCAAGATGCAGGAATCAATCAGTTTCTTATATATTATATTGATCCTATCTTATCTTACAAAAATGACAGCACAGAATTATGTAGGCACACCATCTTCAAGGTTATGTAAATGCTCAATAGCAAGGAAACAAAAACCCACTTGAATAGACAAAATTACTATTTTTTTTAATCAAAAGGCCTTGTACATTATCTTTTAACCTATTACTAATGAACCTAAATTAAAAGTAAAATTTAGAATAAAATTTTATCTATAATTTCCATTGTGTTCAGATAGATCAATTTCAGACATTACTTAAACCTCACCTGAGAGCAAAGGAGCATCACCAGCTCCACAACTGAACTGCTCGATTTCATGCACACAAGACCTACAAAATTAAAAAAAAAGATACATAAATGCATGCTCTTATGGCACCAGCTATTAACACAAACTGTTTTGAAGTACAATAGATTTGAGGCATTTTGACAAACAAAACAAAATTGAAATTTTCATGCCACTTTGAGTTTCAATTTTGTACTTTATCAGCACAAAATAAAAGTACGTATGTGAAAGGGAAATCATAAATTCCATGCCGTCCATCTAAAAGAAGCAGCTAAAAGTAATTCTTACCCCCATTACTCAGTTTCATAAATGTTTGTATGTCAAAATGATCAGAAGTGTGTTTAACATATGTTATATTAATCCACTGTATCTACATTTTGCTATTTCTCGAAGGATTGGGTCATTATATATGCAGAGAAGGGAAATGGCTTTATGACCTCTGCTTTCTCCATGACGCGTTCTCCTTTCAGCCCCCAGCTATCAATCAAGTTTCCATTTTGTTTCATGGCAGCAGACATCCCAAACACTCTTATTAGTACTTTGACCCTTAACCCCACACTAAACCTAAGCAGAAGTGCAAGCAGTAACCTATTATATATTTTCAGGTTTTTTACAAACTAATTTGAGTATTATTATTTGTATTCGCCTTTTGGCTTGGGTTTGTCTATAACTGGGGTTTAGAACCAAAAAATTGGTTTCATGTGTTCATTTTTGTCCAGACAGTTCATATACACCCAGTGATTATCCTGCTTTTTCTTTGCTCATCCAATTTATGCAATACTCATCTACCCATCTATATAACTATACTACAGTCAAAATACTTTGAACCAGAGTCTCTTTTATCTTCAAAAATAAAGCTTTGAGAGAAACTGCTTTTCTGTTTTTTCTTATTAAATGAATGAAATAAATTTGTTCACAAGGCAGCTTCCATTAAAATGTTTATCAGCTAAAATGATGTCCAAATGCATAAACAAAAGTAGAATCCCATCTTTTCGAGTCTCAAAGAAAGCAATTCATACATTTTTTCCTTCCATTTCTTCTTACTACAAATGGTAAGCAAGCTAAACTCCTAAACTAAAAAACTTTAATTTGTGAAATTTAATGAAGTCTCAATTTTGATATCAGCAGTCCTCAGTGAAACACTTAGCAGTGTTTGATACTCTAATTGTGTTTCTGACAATGCTCATATTCAGCTCTTCAAACAGGATGACTGTCCTAATTCAAGAAACAAGTAGTTTCAAAAATGTTTTTAAAAGAACTTTAATTCCCTAAGAAGAAACTAGATCTGTTAGTGCAAACATAGCTCAAGTTAAGCAACCAAGGGATTCTATCATGAGTGCACTTATCACTGGAAGCTGAAACAAGCTCTTCTTGTCACATCTTCAACAGGACAAAACTTGAAAATTTTACTCTGAAAACAGTGGACAAAGCAATTAATATGACACAGTCAAATTTTGAGAAAATTGAAAAACTGGTGTTGCACTGCTAAATTCAGTCTTCCAATATACACAATTTTTTAAGTTGAGGACATTAATGTCTGCATTGCAGAACTGAGACTCATTTTTAAGCAGAGAGAAACCCAGCAGTAGAAAGAAAACGTCATCATCTCAATCTCGACCATTTCATGCCAATCTTCCACCAGGAAGAGCCATGATCACTGCTCTGCACAGGAATCCCAATCTTCTCAGATGTGCCAGAGAATCCTCCTCCATACTGACAAGGATTCCTCTTACCTGTATGACTCCCTTCCAATAAGAATCCAAAAAGCCAGGAGCAGACCCACGTGTGAGAGAGGCAGCAGAACACACTCCATTGACATAGTTCCCAAGAATACTTCAGTTCCAACACCCCAGTAAAAGTGTCGTGTCTTGTACCCAACTCACTACACTATACACTTTACTGTGTATCAAAGAGTTGACCCCGACACCAAAATTTTTCCTAAAGCTCACAAAACACATTTTGTACAACAGCTTCTATAGGACAAATGGCCAGGAGAGTCAGAAAACAAAGGAAGATGGACACAAAGAGGTAGTAGAAATGGAAATGATGAGGAGTCAGTGACAATGACCTCAGAAGGTTAAAGACAGAAGAAACAAGAGGCAGTGAAATCCAGTGGACAGCACTGTTTGGGAAGGCAAGAAGAAAGTTCCTAAATAAAGAAATTTTCAGTCTCCAAGGTAACAAAGAACACAAAACCCCCCTTTTCTTAAATGGAAACTTACTTGTACCTTCTATCAGCAACTCCTGCCCATGGCTGCCCAAAAGAGTCCGAGAAAGAAAGGGAGCAAAATCCACAAAAATCTCTCTCAGCAGTGGGGCAGCTTTTTCCAAAGCATGCTCAAGCCTGTCTGTAATACTAGTAAAGAGATATGTGTAATTAGCAATAAAAGAAGGAAGTTACTGGAATTTTGTAAAAAGGAATATAGATTTTGACAATTTTTAAGTGATATACATGTATAAGAAGGAATTAATCCAACACTCAGTATTTTCCCAAACCTTCATTAGTTCATTGAAAATTAGCAAAAGGACATTCTTAAGTTATGTGGTATCAGAATACCAATTGTAATATCAATAACATGAGCTGCAGCACAGCTGTTCAGATCAATTGGAGAAGTTACCTCATATTGGAGGCAGAATCCTCAGGCACTGAAGAAACTGCAGGAACAGATGGCAATTTTGAATTAGATGATCCTCTTCCTACAAGAGAAAGTAATAATAAACAAATTATATAAGAAAACATTCCAGGGATTAGAAAAGCAGACCAGAAACTAAAGCTTTGAGTTCTCAGAAACCACAGTTTTCAACTCTTGTGTGAGGACTCGGTGAACTCGTTCACCCCTTTGTACCTCAAATTTTTTTTTTTCCACAGAAGTCCTATTTACTTGCATTCATATTTACCAGGTATGCCATGGCAAGTTTTTTAAATGTTGCTTTAGCATATACAGAAATTAATTCAAGGAAGCATTGTAGTTTGTTTTGTGAAGGAAGTCAGATTAGGCTGTAGTGATTCCTTCTGGTCTTATAAACCAGGATCCTCTCTGAACAAATTTAGTAACACTTACAACCCTAGAAATAATGTTTTACACAAACAATGTTTTACACCTTTACTATGCCTATAATATGCTAATACATATAATAATGTTAATAAATAATATTAATAAATAATATTAATAAATAATAATATACAGCCAAATGGTAATGTTTTAAAACCACCTATTTTGGTTAGTGGAAATGTTCACCTAATTTCAAGTAACTTGCACAGAGAACCCTTAGAATTTTTGTCTGAAATTAAAATATGCATTTGTGTCAAAATCATGCAGAAAACAATGAGTGGATATTTTCAACAGCCAAGCTTAAATTTTTGCAAAACTGAGACTCTGAAAGAGGCAGCTATGATAAAATTTTCCATTGCACTGCCGGTGTCATTAGCATGATGGCAGTGGTATAACCTCATTTATGAGTTATTAACTTTGCCACATCAATTATTCAAAGGCTGATAGGGAAGACTGGGTCATTTATGTATCCCACACTTACAGAAAAAAAGCAGTTGTGTTATGTCAAATTGACACTACATGGCTCTCATCAGCAGAGGGAATCTGTAAATATTAAATTCTGCTGCTCCGTATATAGAGAAATACAACCTCCCCATACTGCAGTATGGATTGGTATTAGCAATGATGAACAGGGGGCAAGCTAGACAGCCAGAGACTTCACAGATATTTTCTGCCAGGATAGCAATGGTGACTCACAAATCTTACACTGCATTCCAAGCTATAGAGAGGAATGAATCTTAGCAGACAGGTTTCTGTGCATTTCCCAGGAGCATGACTGCTCCTAGTCCATCTGCAATCCTATCTCTTTCCACCCCGAGACCCTGTCCTATTCTCTTGCCTCTCACCTTGCCAGTTACAGATTTTTATGCTGCTGGAAAGGAGTGGAGAAAAAAAAAGGAAAAAAAGCCTGAAAAAAGAGATTTTAATCATTTTAGCTCTCACACGTATCTTAGCAAAGGAGTTACCCTTCTTAGAACTGTAACTATAGAAAAATTCCTAATGGTCCCACCTACAATGGAGTTGATTAATTCAGTTAAATGCAACCTGTCTGGAAATTAGCTGCTGAGATCTCGAAACTATCTACCAAAATGTGTCAACTGAAACTTTTCAAAGATTTTCAACTTGAATCAAGTGAAACAGATTTAGAAAGAGATGG
This sequence comes from Molothrus ater, assembly GCF_012460135.2. NCBI lineage: Eukaryota > Metazoa > Chordata > Aves > Passeriformes > Icteridae > Molothrus > Molothrus ater. Next base: position 13,650,032 of record NC_050481.2, on the reverse strand, counting down.
CTAAAATAGATCCCTGAATTTATTTCTCCCATCAAATTTCAAACTTCTGCTCCAAAACTCTGGCAACACAGAGCTTCCTCCAAAAAATATCAAGGGCTTCTGGTGGGCAAGGGATTTTTTTGTTTTTCTGTCCAGAGAAGGTAGTTTTCTCCAATCTTATTTAAAGGCAGCACAGGAACTAATAAAATAAATTAGAATATCATAACCATGAAAAGTTTTGCTCTTATTTCTTTTTCTTTCTTCAGAGATAGGAGATATCTCTGTGAATGTGATTCATTTGTGTTTTACATAAATTCAACCTGAAGCTCTTATGCTGACTGCTGTATAGGTCTGATAGAATCAGAATGAAAGTGAGTGGGCCACACAGAATGAAGGATAAGAAACTGGTGAACAAAGTGTTAGCTGAAAGCAAAATGAAATGTGAATCTTCTGGGCACTGTATCCTAAATAATTTCTCTAATAAAGACTAATAAAATATATATTCCTGAAAGTTTCAAGGTGATGGCAAGATTTTGTAAATGTTCTTAATATTTTCATGGATACAATTCCATTTTTTTAACAGCTAGTTTTCCACAGCCAAATGACTAAAAAGTATTTTGGCTACTCCCAACAGAAAAGCTGTCAAATGATGTGCTGAAAATTAGAACACAACCTCCTGCCCAGAAAAACAAAGCCTACATAAGGCAACAAAGCCACATGATTCAGTGGTTTGTCAGATAATTTTGTAGCTGTCAAGTTTCTTTCCCTTTTAATTTTTTATTAAGACTTTAAAACTACAATGTCATTTGTCATGAGAATTTTTCTATTTAAATAATTTGACTAGAATACCCAGCTTTCTCCCCAAAGCCCAGCATCCCTATTCTCATTTAACAAGTCCCTCTAACTTGAAAATACTCTGAAGTCCACGTGTCCAAAAGGTGATTTATAGGCTCACACTACCCATAAATGGAAATCAGCCCACTGATCTGGGTAGTCCAACACAGTACCAAACTGAAATGGCACACAAAGCCTTCTAAATAGAAAGTCCTAAACAAACAGGCTGTGGAAGCAGCAATGTCTTGATACAGAAATGCTCACATGTGTTTTACCACATCTAAAATCTGACACCAGTAATCCACTCCTCACTGGGTATGGTTATATAGTCGATACTACATACAACCAAAATCCCACCCTATTAAAGCAAAGATTATCAGGAGAAAATAGGACTTAACAGTGAAGCATAACAGCATGATTTTTTAAATTAAATGAGACAAAAATAATTCTATGGAGCATTTGGGCCGTTACTTCAGCAAAGTAACTGAAGGAAAAAATTAGGGAAAAAATAAAATCAAAGGAAACATCTGCAAGGACAATGAGAGGGCTTAATAGCCATCACGAGGCTAGTAAAGAAACATACTCTCAGCCTAGGGTAACTTGGCTTTATTGTTGTTTGTTTTATTTTGTTGGGATAGGCTGGGGCTTTTTTAATTTTCCATTTTGTCAACAAAACTGGTAAAAATACTTTGAGTGAGAAGTAAAGGAAATCACTGACAGCACAAGACATGAGTATTTTTTCTTTAAGATATATAAAAAACCTGCACAAAATAGATTAGGTATAAATGTAAAACACTGTGAAATTTTAAGTAAATATCAACTTTTTAAAATAGACATAACAGAAAAAGCACTGATAATTTGAATTTAAGAAAGCATAAGGGAGGCATCTATATAAACAGATATTTTTTTTGAAGATTACATAAGGATATTTATGGTCTGAATTTCTTCATGCTTATCAACACCTAAAACCACATTCCAAACTTAGATTTTTTTTTTCACTAAAAGGGGTGAATCTCAGATTTATCCCAGCAGAAAATTTCAGGGTTCTTTCAATGGGATTAGGCATAGTGATTTTTGCATGCAGATTTTGTTTTGTGAAGGTATATTTTTTACTTTATTTAACTCAGAGGTAGCTTTTTATTACACTTTTTTTCTGCTTTTAGTGAAAAAATGAAAATACTTCAGTAGCATATTTTCATCCACAACACACATGTGGGTAAGTTCAGTAGCTACTTCAAACATGTGGAACTAAACTGACTTATCTCTTCCTTATCCTTTCACTGATAAACTGGCTCCTTCAAACTGACAGTTTTACAGACATTTGCAAGAACATAAAAGAAAATGCAAATAGATCATCTGTCTAGCACCCTTACAGTGAAACCTTATTGTTTATTCAAGGTCCCCAAGGGTCTAAACAAACAGTGTCTCAAGCAATAAAATATTGTTAAAAAACCCTTTGTGCAAGATCCTCATCCTTTTGCATATACGCTTACAAAGTGCACTTGGCAATGCACAAGCAGTACATGATAATTTACTTTGTGAGGAGATGGAGATGAAGTATAAAAAACCCCAGAGCTGAATTAAATAACCATATCTCTTATTTTTGTACAACAGACCTTCCCTACATAAATGCACCAGTGCCCTTGGTGGAAGAGGTATGTAGTAAAATAATGAGCTCATTCCAGGGCTGGAAGTGCACAATGCAAGACTACAATGAAAGGTTTTACAAGCTAATATAAGGGATCTGTTACATAAACACATCTGTAGGCTAAACCAAAACAGATTTTTATCAAACAACTTGAAAACTTCTCTGAAGAGAAGCGGCTTTAAAACAGTTTTTATACTAACACAGTATCAAGCCATTTCCATGGCATATCATCAGGATCTGAGGTTTTTTAAAGTGCCATTCTGCTTTGGTAATTAGCTTTCAACTACTGTCACCGTTAAGTTGGAATTCTCTTTGAAATAATTACTATAATCCAGTGAATTGCTTGAACAACCTCTGCACTGATGGTAACTCACTTCATGATCATTTTTCTTACTTTAGCTTGTCTCCTGTTAATTTATTTTATTGCATGACTTCAAGTTCATTTTCACCTATGTACAAAAATCAATGAATACCATTCATCTTTGCAAAACAAGCCAACTGCCACAGAAAATTTACATTTTCCTATGTATTGGACTAGAATTCAGGAGTCACAACTCTGTTTTCACCCGCTGTTACTGCTTATCCTGGTGTTTCTTCCAAGCATTCACTTCCTTTGTCACTTCACCCTTTGACATGGCCTTGTTTACAATTTCACAATTTGGGAACAGCTTGTCCAGAGAAGAAAAAATACTGTAACTATCTGTGTGTGGCTCAGAGGCAAAACAAGTGAAACTCAAAGAAATTCAAGTAGGAAGGGGAGGAGGCAGACAACAGAAACTGAGTGGAACTTTCTCAATGTTTTTCTATATTCAGAATGTCAGTAAGGACAAGAGAAAATTCATTCCTGCTTCCCTCAGAATTTTCATATCCCCTCTTCATAAAAATCATATTTGAAAAACCATTTGGAAACTGGACAGTGAAAGCCTCAAGACTGAATTAAGGGCATTAATAAAACACATGTGAAATCCTTTAAGAACGTAAACAGAGAAACTCAGAGCATCAGAGAAAACAGTGGGAGTGCAAACTGCAAAACATTTTTTAAAATTCTCACCACTTCAGAACACAGTGACTGTTACGGAAACATTTAAAAGGAAAACTGACCAAAAAAAAAATACAGGCATCCTGCTGGCATGTTCACAATAGCTCAGGGAGCTCTACCAAGTCCTGCCTGTCCAAATATTAGTCTTGTCTTAGCAGTAGCCCTTCCTGAAAACAGCATGTGTAAAACCTCTGCGTCACTTCGCACATTCAGCCTGTGAGACAACCCAAGGAAGGAACAACTCCAGTGAATTCACCCTTCTTACATTACTACTAGCAAAAATGCTCTTTTGTTCAATACCACCCCTGGTAGCAGGCATTGAATGATTAGCTCAAGATGGGCCCCCAGGTTTATCTTCTCTGGTCATTTCCAAGATTCCAGCAAACCAACAACCCAAATACCAGCCATCAGCAACAGACTGATGGGAAACTTCAGATCACAAGGGGCACATCTTGTGATCTGAAGTTCAGCAAAGGCTTTCTGTGCTATGAAATATTCTGCAGACTGAATGAGTAAAGGCAAAGAAACTTATGCAAAAAGGCTGGAGTGTCTGAGAACAAAACATGTTTTATCCCCTTTTGAAGTATCAGAGGAACAGAGTGAGCTTGGATGGTTCTTTCCAATCCATCAACACTCTGAATTTGGTAGGCCAAGATTTGTCACAATCTGTGTGATATGGGAGCACCTAAGCATCAAATATCTGAGATGCTCACAAACCATGAGCTACAGTCAAGATGCAAACTCCAGGAGAAAATATTGGGAAGGAGCCTGATGAATTCTGAGTACACACAAATGGCAGTGAAGGTATCTGGAACCACACAGAGTGATATTTCAACACAAATCCTCCTTGACCAAGCAATTCTGACATCACATCTACAGGTGGAGGAATATCACATACTATGTAACACTTATTCCCAAATTGAGTGTTTCTACACATTACTATTAGAACACCAGCACCTGCTATTTAATCCTATTTCAATGTCTGCATACCACTTTCACCCGTTTTACACTAAATCTGCTCAAATCTTCATCATAAAGCATTATGTGTTCATATATTTTACAGGCTATATATTTTATATATTAAAATTAATTATCTATATAATTTATATGTAATATTATTATTTGTATATATAGTATATAATTATCTATGTTATCGATTTTTTTATATATCAAACAAATGTATATAAAACTCACTTTAAAAAAAAATGAGATGTGGTTTTTAACATAGAAATAATGTTTAACAGCCTTCATATCAAACATGAATTAGCCCCAAATTTATATTCACTACATAAGCTCCTACCTAATCTCAGCACTTTTTAAAAAAAAGGTTTAATTTATTTCTTAATTGCAAAAGTTAACAGACTTATAATGAGTGGTAGCTGGAAAAAATGAGAACAATGTAGATTCTCTGCTGCATGAAACTAAAACTTAGTGAAAGAATGTGATTTGAACTCAGAGAAAAATTGTATTAATTATATTTTTATTTTATAGGAAGCCTGCTTATTACTACTTCCATCTTCTTATAAAAAACAAATTAAGGCCTTACAGAGAATTCAATTTCAAACTGAAACGTGCACAAGTTACATGAGCAACATTAAATGTAAACCACTCCAACTCTGCAAGATTTTTGTTTCCATGCCATTATTTTACAAAGGAAAAAAGAAACCGTCTTATGTTTTAATCTGTTTAAGGCATGATTTCATTTATCCCTTTACTTTTTCTTTTAATTAATTATATTGCCAATCTAAACATGTCTATTTTTAATCCTGATTAGTTTCTTTTTATGCATATCAGTTCAGATTACATGTCCAATTTTTGCCAAAACTTCCAGACATGATGGAAGTCACACAGTTACAAACTGCATTAGTATTGTTTATTGTCTGGATTTCTCATACATTCTACAGGCACAGGAGCACTTATTTTTTTCCTCTATACGTTCCTAAAAGATGACTAAATCTGAAAATCAATGTTCATCTGTCTTGTTTTTATTAAAAGCAAGCAAATACCTACTTCAGAAAGAGTAATAATTAAGCCTACAATGAATCTGGGTTAATCAGACTTTAACAAATTAGGGATTATTTTAAACAATTTCAATGTAGGTGACGTTTCACTATTTTTAAAACAGATTAGCTGCTCAGAGCCAATCTTCCCCAAAGAACTGCGACATTTCAAAATACAGCTAATTCCACTACTTCAAATATTACTCCTACACGAATATAATGCTACCTCCAGCAGTTCTGGTGGCAATGGATTGTCCCTTTCACTAAGAGTAAGAACATACTATATTTCAATAGCTCTTCTTTTCCTTTAAAATGACTGGAACAATACCTTTTGATTCTCCCAAGCAATGGAATGGGCAGTTGAAGATGGGAACAAATACCTTCCAAACACACAAGTAGAGAGGACATGGTAACAGACCACATTTTTTTTCCCCAGTTCTTGTAAATTCACAAAACCAGGAAGCAAGAAACTCAAACATGGAAAAAAACACCAATAATCAGGCACAGCTTGAGATTTCCTTGATTAAGATCCAAATCACTTCTATGCCTTGAAGTCAAACTTCATGGGCACAAAGATCCTACACAGCCTTCTGATTCAGACATGGCTGAGTAGAAAAGCATGGCTTTGACATATCATTTAAGGTTAAACATCATTTATCTCACACAAAACAACCGAGAGACCAAGGGTTCAAAGGAACACTTGCTTATAAACAATCTACTCCATTTTGTCCCCACTGAAAAAACTGTCCAAAGCAATTGGTTTAGCATCAACTGAATTTGACCTCAGGCTAAAGCTATTGGAAACACTTGGCTATAATTTCCAGTTCTACTTAGCACTAACACATACACTTGGTCAAACACCCCAGAATTTATAAATAAGCTTACACTTTACATTATTAATTTGTAATAAAAAATAGTCTATAGAATACACCATCTTTATACTACATATAAGTTAATACAGTATGACTGCTCTATCAAAACAGTGAGAAATCTTGAAATTAAGACAAATATTGCTCAGACAGTTGCATTTGTTGCAACATTAGGGTTTTTTTCTAATACAGTACTATTTTTGCAATTTTTTTCTTTATTTTATTTGTATTCAGAGGGAATGGCGATGGAAATAGAAGCAACAGAAAAAGTGTTTGTATTAAGGTTGCTTAATTTAACCCTTACTTACCAGGAGATTCTCCAGACAAATCTGGGGCTTGGGCTGAATCTAAAGAAGAAACCACACTGACAGCATTTGTAGGAGCACCAATAGCAGCTGTAGAAGAGGAAATGCTTGATTTCTTCGTTGGTACAACAACGCTCCTAGGTGAAGATAAAAAGTTAGTAAATTATACTGTATGTGAAGGCTCACGCTACTCTGATCCTTTTTTATGCATCTAGCACTTGCACTACTATGTCCTGCAAAGTTCCTTTGCTTCCCTACTTTCTTTTTCAATCATCTTTTGTAGGCAACCTTAACCTGAGGACACTTCACTTGTTGATGGTACACGTTTTATGTTACACTTTATTATCTCATCCACCTCCACAGAACCCCTGACTAAAAGCACAAAGTTAGAAGATCACCAGGATAAGGGTTCAGCAACAAGGCTTTTCTTTGCACCTCAGTTTGCCCAAGATTTGGCTTTAAACTTCAGGTAACTATTTACAAATGATGTGGCAGTATTCAACTTCAAGGTGAATTATCAACGCTGAAGGATGCATTGACAGTTTTTTACTCCAGGTATTCTAATGCAGAACAGAAGACTGATTGAAGAAGGACATACCACAGCTAAAAACATCCTAACACATCTGCAGGCACATACAAATGCTCACACATATCAAAAATACAGCTAAGGATGAATTTAAGTATATCTTGCCCATCAAGTTTTATTTATATAACAAATCAAAACATTCCTTGGAGTTAAGATAGAACCTCCATATTTTATACAAGCTAAATGTCAGGCCTTATAGTCAGCATTAAAGACTACATCAGAGGAAAAGATACCAAGTGACAAGTTAGGCATGGAAATTTATCTGACATGTTACAAAGACATGTATTTATGCTATACCAATTTCAATTAAACTGTAGTACTTCATTCCAAATACCTAAAAGGCCTTGTTAAGCATACGTTAAAGGCATTTTTAATTGCAAGTTAGCTCCATAAACATGCAAAACCCCAGCTAATGAGGTAAAGAGTACAGCTGATATATAATGTACTCCCACTGCAGCGCTTACTTTTAATTACCTGGTGTTAACCATAAGCTGAAGATCTTCAACATTCAATTTATTTAATCACATCTTTTGTTGACAGTAATACAACTACACACTGAAAGTATTCCCTTAATAGCTTTAAAATATTCATTTTCTAAATAGAGTAACTCAGAAACTTGACCTAAATTCAGGTGTGAGAACAACCAAAGAAGTTCTTTCAAATATTTCTAAAACAGTTCTTGCTGGAATGGGGAAAGGAAGACTATATTTGAGTCCCTCTTCAGTCACAGGATGTCAAAGGATACCACAGAAGTTAGCCCACGTTACAGATTAAATCAGCCCTCCTCAATGGCCAGAGTAGGCAGGCACCATACTTGGAGGCAGTACATGTCATATCATTATAGGGGTGACTGCTAATGTTAACTAGTCACTAAAAAAATAGAAGCAACAACACCTGAGCCCCAAGTCAAGATACTGTGCCTGAACTATGAATTTTGCTCGTATGTTCATGTCTGTTTCCCTGAAACATGAACAATGGGCTAAGAAATAGGTCATATATTTAGAGTGCTTTTAAAATTATTGTCACATTACCAATTAATTTTGCACCATGCAGGTATAAGAAGGGGGTCTCTCACTCAAGATTCTGTGACATTCACTGCCTGGAAATTGCTCCTACTATTCTATAGCACACATCCAAACCCCTGGAAGGGGTTACAAAATGAATACAAGTTTACAGAGTACAAATACACCCACATACAGTAAACTTTGGGATATTTTTCCAATCTTCACAATTCAGCACTGAAGCACAGGTATACTCCTTTAGAGATTTTAAGTCCTTTCACTGTACAGATATCCAATGCAAGAAATACTAATCAATAATACTAAACCTAAAAATGTATAACTTCTCATTATAAATATGTATCTATTCAGGTGGTCTCCCTAAGACCTTGGTGCATGATCTGGAAAAATTTCTTTGCACACCAAGCTACAGAAATAATCATCCATTTGCTGCTAACTAATACAGACACAATTATATTGGATATAATACATTTGATTTAGGAGAATGTTTAGTGACAAATTTGGTGCACATATAGATGGAAGTTGTGCACATATAGATGGAAGTTGTGCACATATAGGTTGTGTCTGTTCAAAAACATATAATTCATGTAAATAATTTTAAATTGGAAAACATCAAATTACCTTGAGGGTAAAAGCAAGTCCTTTAGAGAAGCTTTCTGTTTCAGAGCTAATAGTCAATCAGAATTCTCTCAAAAACATCAAATCAGAATGGTTGTGTCCTCTGAATGCCTATGAATGTTGTGGTTTTACTCTCTGACTCTACTAAGAGCCCCAGGAACTACAAAACAGGTGGCATTTAAGTCATAAAGAACATACCAGAACCACACCTTAAAAAACAAAATACATACATGGCAGAATTTCAACCAAATTCAATATTAGAAAAGACCTATTATAGATGAAAATCAATAAATGAACAATGCTGGAAGCATCAAGAAGGACTTTTAGAAGAGCTTCAGCACTACTAAAAGCAGCTCCTCACAGGGCAAGTGACAGCTCTGGAACTGCACAGGAGCAAGGATGCCTGGCCTGGAGCAAGGATGGCCGTGTGCAGACAGAGCTGTTACCTTAACAGTGCTCATCTGCAGCCAGCAATGAGGGCAGGCAAAAGAAATCCCAGCTCCAGCAGCCTTCTGGCACAACACTACAGATTATCATTCCTTCCTGTAAACTCCTCCTGACCTTCGGTGTGCTGAAGTGGAGCTGCACTGAGGGAGTAGTTTCAGCAAGTTGTCAGAGTCTCTACAGCTACCCAAGGAGAGGTGCATTCAAGGAAAAGAATTAAGACTTTGAGTTTTTCCCCCTGGACTGCAACAGATAGTAGTAAATGACCAGAACAGTCTCTTCTGCTTTTTCATATCTTTTGTCTATCTCCTCACCTTCCAAACTGTACAAGTTTGGGAATACATCTATAGTTGCTACTCTAACTTTCAGGAACTCACTTTACATGAAGTATACTAAAAAGTATTCTAAAAGTATACTGCAGTATACTAAAGTAGTATATTTTAGTATACTAAAAAAGGAACTATATTCTAACACTCACTTTCAGTATAATTTTCAGGCATCTAGCAATGGCATTCACTACAAGAAAGATACTCAGATTACGAGCACCAGAAATCTGGCACTTATTCTATTCATAGCTGTAAAGCAGAGCTGCTGCTTTTATTTTTTTTTTTTTAATTACCCAGTATTATTCCTCTTGCTTTGATTCAAGGCATAAAAATGAATAGCTACAGGTATCAGACTTTGAAATATAAGAGAACATGCTACCTTATAAACAGGACACAGGGAAATGCCTGAGTATTCCAGTGTCACCGCATGCTTCAAACAAGTGACACCAACTCTCACAAACTTTTCTGAGAGATACACATTGGTTACTATACCCCACTGAAACAGAACCTCTAGCCTTTAGCTAAAGAATAAGACTTCAACAAATCTACTTCACAAATTCAACAGCAAAAAGGTCCTGTTGGACTTTGTACCCTTAAAATGAAAGAGAGGCTTTGAACATGTCACCCTGGAGTTCAGACTACTTCTGAACAGAATTGATTTTAGATAGTGATCTGGAACAGTCAACTGAAATTATTGCTATTTTTGAGCCAAAATAAAATAAACTGTATGTCTGATGAGGAAAGAAGGTCCCTTCCAAAAGCTGTGTCAATCTGATGCCCACAGCCAAAAGAAGTGCTGGATATTGTTTAAAAGCATGATGCAAGAAAACCCCAAATTGTGGATTTTCCTGGTCTTCTGGTCAGTTGCCATGGCCTTCTGATGCAAAAATCCTTGAAGGAGGTCAAGAACCACAAACCAAAACACCCAAGTATCCTGGCATACTGACTTTCTAGCTGTGCACTGCTGCAGTACGGGTAATGAAACATTTATTGCCAGGGATGTCTTCCCTTTCAACAGGGCAACTGACCAATGTTACAGCTGCAGGATTTGCTTTAGGAGTTTCCATTCCAAGCCTTCTTCAAAGTTATGAAAGTACATGGAAAAGCAAACTAAGAATGTTGAAGCATAAACATTGATCATGTTTCTTTATTTACATTCTGAACTTCCTACATTTTTTCCTTCCTTGATATTTTCTTTGAATATTTAGGTGGAATTGCAAATGTGTTCCATAGAAATATTTTTCCATTAGCTACCAGTGTTCCTTTGTGTTCTTCTTTTGAAAGATTATTTAAATGTTAAAATAAGAAAAATGAATGCAACTGGCATAAACAATGCAAGACAGTGGAAAATTGAGTTTAAATATTGTAGCAAATAAACTACATAGAAAACATGAAGTGTTCAGCATATTATTCAATCAAGTAAATTTGTCAGAACTGTCCTAAAAATTGATGTGCTTTCAACTTCCTTCAAATAATAGGGCACTTGCTTTTAAAGAATACACAGATAAGACAGTCCTTTTTCTGTAGCTAAACTGTTAAGTGTTTTCTGAAAAAGTTAATTGCTACACATATGAAAAATAGTCATCAACAAGCTGCTTTATATTCTATTTCCTCAGATCTACAAAAACAATATATTTTACAAAACATCTGTAATCATGATTAATTTTATCAGAATATGCACATTAAGCAACCTCACACAGGGGCAAAGAGGCTTCATGTGGAAAAAAGTATCAATACATTTTACTCCTTAACATTCATATCAATTAAATTCTATTTCTTGGTTACATCTGTATATTAAAACATCCATTATATTGAGTTTCAGCTACAGGATAAATAAAATTTTAAAAGTACACTCCTCTTGCAAGGAGACTTCAAGCACTATGGTAAGAACAACACTTAAGCTGCCTCATTTATATGACTATATTAGATGTTTGCCAGTTTTGATTTAAAATCAAATATTTAAGGTTTAAAATAAGAATTTACAGCAGGGGAACTGATAAACATAGGTCAGACATAGTGAGAACCAGCTACCATAAATACATCTTAGCCAGAAGGTCAGTGTGTTATTAGTCCCAATTATGCTGAAGTGTAAGAAGTCTTCGTGTTGCAGACAATTATTCACTGCTGAATGAGCACAGAGCACTGGGCTGAACACTGACTTCCATCACAGACAAAGGCTTACGCAATAATGATCTATTCTGTCAAATTCCATAAGGATTTACTTATTGAACCCTTCCCTGGTTTCAGTTCACTGATTCTTCTGTTTCAATATAAAGATGGAAAATACCTACAGCTCCTAAAATTTTAGCATTTTCCCAAGTATTTACTTTGCATTAAGTTGGCAAGTCCCCATTTCTTTTAAATATATTTCAAGTATACAAATTTTCCTTGGGTGCAAGTCAAATATTCCTAACACAACATGAGGCAGCCCAAACTGATGACCTCATTGTAATTTAAAAATAGTTGCAAGAGCTCTGATTCCTCTCGACATGCAAGAATTTATACAGATTTAATTCTTAGTTTGTTTTGGTTTTTTTGGCACTGAAAAGCAATGCAGGTGACAGTTTGTCTGTACCCCTATAGGATAACGGCTTTAATTCAAAACTGAAAGAAAAAAGCCTTGTTCCAGGCTACCAAAACGATGGCCACTGCAAGACTCCTGTGCAAAGAGCAAAAGATCAATAAAGAGGATCAGAGACTTATTTTTACCTCTATTTTGTGAGCCAGGAAGGCAGCCTGCCATGTCAGTGTCCTTCTATGGGCTCTGCGTGTCTGTGGATAATACCCATTGTCTTACGTCTCCCTTGAAATATCCAAGGAGAAAGGAAGAACAAGAGACTCTTGAAACCATGAGGGATCAGAGAATGCAGGGAGGGGAAGAGAAGATATGATAGAAAGAATACAATCAATTTTGCAAGAGAACTTTAAAATCAGCTTGGCAGGGAGAAGACTTCAAATGGTTTGCCTCTTTGGTCCCTGCAGAATGCAAATTGCTGGTGTGCTGAAAGAGCTGAGCTTTCCATCACAGCACGTGTGCCTTTATCTAAAGATTCCTCATTCTCATATTCTGTCTCCACCAACACTTGGCAGATTTAATCTTGTCTAAAAATAGTTTACTCTTTTTGCATTGAAGGCCCAAATCAATGAAGTCTAAGATGTATCCATTCCATATAAAAAGGGACTTGGATGAAATTTAACTGAAATTACCACAACCAACTACTACAAAGGCATATGCACACCACTGACTGACAAATGAGTAAACACAGGCTAAGCCAAACTAAGCAGCTTACAGACAATGTTCCAAAAAGAAAAACAGGGCTATTAACATATCTGTTCTGCAAGTTGCAGCACAGCTGCAGATTTAGGCTCTATGGTACAAGATCATGATTTAAGAACCCATATTCCTCTGAACCCTCAGCATCAGCCTCCCATAATGACATGGTTAGTGAATGTTTCCACAAAGAGCAGCAGAAGCCAGAGAGGTTTTATTTTAAAGCATACAGTAAAAATGGCAAGTGATAGCTTATGGGTTTTATTAGACTAACCGAAGAGAAATGTCATCTCTCTTTTTATCCCAAGCTTTGGATATTTTTATATCCATTTTATTTGAAATTGCTTGCATTAGTCCCCTCCTCTTTTCCTACACTATTACTACTAAATAAGAAAACTGCTGGTTTAGGACACACTGAAATCGGAACATTAATTCATGTCCCTGTGGATCTTGGGAAAAAGCCAATGCAAGTCTTGAACTTTATCATGATAAACCCCTGGCACCCACTAATCACAAGATTGTATCTTCCCATAAGATAAGGGGTGGATTTTTGGCATGGGAATGAACACATACACCTAGCTGTTTCCAAAGGCTTGCAACCTGGCAGCCTTTCAGTAAGGTTTCACTCACATAGCTGTTACTGTATACTCTCCAGCTATGGCTGGGAAGTTGATAATCCTTAAGATATGAGGAGAGTTTTGATTTCTGACACAGCATTCCTGAGATAAATGCAGGATCAGAGAGATGCTTTGAAATTCCCAGAGATAGCCCGCTGGTAAACTGCTACATGGGAACAACTTTTAACAAAGTGCCTTTAAAAAAAGAAAAAATAAAACAAAAATCACAGAATTTTTGTTTGCCATCAAACAATATATTAAATGTAAACCAGACACAGAAGAGAAGAGAGCATCCCAAAGTCTGTTTTCCCAAAAAATAAATTTCACAATGTAACCTAGCATTTTTACCTATCACAGAGATGAGATCTATTATTTCCAACTCCATCCCAGTTTTTTATAAAAAGTGGTTTTTTATCCCTGGCACAATTCCTTCCTGCTGTGGTACCTAGGTGTCATTTCAGAGCATAAACTTGTATTTTAAGCAGTCTCACTACATACAGTCCCCTTCAAATGGCCATGAAACTTGCCTGTCCATTTAACTTTTAATGTTTCACACACAGTTATTTTCTCTTTTTAACTTTAGCTACTAACATGTTGACAAAATACTTTATACAACTTCATGATTTTTTCCTCGTGTGTTTAGCCCCACCTACAAAAGAAAAAAATCTTTGGGAAGTAATGCCCACAAGTTATCACTGTGGAGCAGCCCAGACAGCTACACAAACCCTACAAACTCTGCTCTTGTGTTCAGAAGCACAGTGCTGTCTACTGCTTCAACCCACACACCCTCTTCATTCCCCTGCAAATATTCCTTCATCAGACCACCTTGTTTTGAGTAGCAAGGTGAGTAGCAAGGCAGTAATTTGGCATCAAGGTTAAGTGAAAGAATGTTAAGAGTTGTTACAAATGGCTGGCACTTTGGAGGTCGAAACAGAAGTGTCCATTGGGCAGTGGAAAAGTAAAAGGGCAGAACAGCAAGTAATTCAACTTTTTAATAACTTGCTTTATGAAACACACCACAACTTAAGAGGTTTTTTTGGTTATTTTTTGACTGACGTTGTAACTATACAGGAAGAAGAACACAGAACTGCAAGTGACAGAAGGGCTGCTATCAATGCCCAGTATTTCATTAGTGTACATGTTATCAAATTAAATTGTACAGCTTCCTCTGATAAGGCTTTGTAGGTGTAATCTACCTATGTCAGCCATCAGGGCGGCAAGTGCCCAATTACTTCCTGTCTAGTTAACCTCCTGTACACCAATTCAAATCAGCACAAGCACTACAAACCTTTGGTGTCCACAATAGCTAAAAAATAATTCATAAATGCAATAGTCACTCCTGTACCAGATCTCCAAACAAATGTTACTTGGGCGGCTGAAACCATGCAGCAATTAATACTAGGATTTTCAAAAGAAAAAAGCATTATCACAGACTAAAGCATTTTGTTATTTGTCATCAACTGCCCACTTGTAACAAAGAGCAACGAGAGGCCTTGAAGGGGAAGTGCCAAAAGAACTTGGGCAGCAGTGGGGAGAGAGGTGTGGCAAGTTCTAACTCAGTGTCCCCCTTCTATCAATTTCCCCCTCTGCCTCCATCCTCCTCCTGCTCCCAGAAAAAGTCCTCCTGTTCAGCATCACAAGGAGAACACAGTATTTACTCTGAGACAAGAGCCCAAATGCTGGCACACCCCATCTGTGTCTCATCTGGCCAGACACCAGTGTCTCTTCCCCCAGCAGTGATAGGGCAGTCAGAGTGAGTGGAGCAGACAGGCAGTGACACTCTTCTCATGGGGCAGCTGGTATTGTGAACAAGGCAGCCACAGACTGCAAAGACATCAGAGCCAGAGGAAGCTCAGGAATCAGCAGAGGATCAGATATTGGTATGGTAACAAGGGATCCCCTTGCACCAGACTGACTGCAGGATTTCTGGAAATAACCAAGGCTTTCCTTGAGGGAGGAATGCAAGTGTTACAGGATTCTTTCTTTTCTTTTTTTTGTTTTCTTTGCAGTTGTTGGGAATCCTGAAAAGGTAAAAGGCACTAAGTCTAGTAAAAGACAGTTTGGTTTACTATGCTTGGGAAAAGATAAAGAGCTAATCAGACTGAGACACAAGGAACAGCAAAATTATTATCAGGAAAGAGTGACTTCATTCGAAAAGGAAAAAAAGCAGGGATTCTCCTTTTTGAATCCACTACAGCATTTGTGTACTAAGAAATGCAGAAATTTATTACAATGAAACAAAAAGCTGTTACTACAAAGCAAATCTAGCAGCTTAGGGATAATATCTACCCAATAATGAAAAGAGTTTAAGTAGCTACGCCTTTGGCACCAGAAGGCAGAACACACATCTATTTTCCTAAATGAATATGGGAGTATTCTCTAGGTAGAAGAACACCTAGTTAATTACTCCATTGGTTTTGAACCATTTGTAAATATTAGTAAGCCAGTATTCTTTTGCAAGCCCACAATAACAGAGACTAGATACAACATTGTGATGAATACACCTGCTGATCTACGTATCATTATTTTAAGCTATTTAATGTCTGTTTTGTTTCTTGAGTTCTTTAAAGCCAACTAAATATGCACAGCAGTGCTCATCTGCCAGTGCTACACTTAGTAGTTCTGGTAAAGCATTGGTTTTCCTGTTCTTTACCTTTAGTAAAATCAAACTTTTAACTATTTCAGATGTTACATTACCTGTCAAAGGAATGGAACTGCACAGGCTGCTCAGCAGCTCCATCACCAAGAACTCCAAGGAAGGTTGGTGGCAGAAGAGCAGCATCCACTGCACTGCCATCAGCTGGTGTGCTGACCAGGCTTCTCAAGATGTCCTTCACATTGACATTTTTTGCAGCTGGCAGAGAAGCCACAGATTTACTCTCTTCAGTTCCTGTCTCACTTCTGCCCTCCTGAGATTTATTGACTTCTAATGAGAGTGTGCACAGGACTTCACTGACTGCATCTGGGCCTGCACTAACACTCAGAGGTCCTGCTTCAGCAGCACCACTCAAACTGTTTGTTTGTGCTGGAGTTGATTCCTCCCCAAGACCAGAATCCCTTCTTTGCATAGATGCTGTATTTTCTGAATCTTCAGTAGAGGCTGAAGCACCAAGAGCAGCAAATGGCTTTTCCACAACTGTTCATACCAAAAGAAGAGAAAACACATTTTAAGGTCATTATTAACAGAGACGCATTCACAACATTGGTCCTAAAGAAGATTTCTAAAGCATTTTAAGCCAAGTTATTTCTTTTGGCAAAATAATTAACAGTTCACCTGCAGCAGGAGTTTCATTATTTTCATTTTCTGATTCCTTGAGTGACTGGCTTTGGTTTGGTGGTCGTCTTTCATTCTGGGGTTCCAGTATATCTCTGTATTTCGAAACCATGAGCACAGAAATAAAATATACAACAGCCAAAGCCAAAAACTGCGCCTGTTTACTATCCTCCTGTAAAAAACAGACACACACAGATTTTTGCATTACAATTTCAGCAACATGTTTATTTATTTGTGAAGTATGCCCAGCACTACCATAAACATACCAAGAGGAAGCTGATATGTCAGCAATGGAAGAACAATATTCTCTAGTCCCAGTTTGTCTCACCTATAAAGCTAAGGAATACAGCACTTGAATACAAGTGGCACCAATCCTTTAGTTTTTCATTTATTTGACAACTTTGGCTAAGGTTGTGTGTTTTGATTTCGTGTTTCAAATTAGTGTAGGGTCTAGGGTCCATTTTATTCTCGGGTGTTTCTTCTGTTATATTTCCTCAAAAATGCCAAGATATTAACAGCATTTGCAAGACAAGCATACTCTACATAACTGGAACATATTAATGAAGGAAAAGGAGCAAATTCCAGAACAAGCACCAAGGTTTTATTTCATTATCAGACAGTCCAGATGGATGTAATCTACTACATATAATTTAAACAAGAATTGACCAACATGCATTTGCATTACAGCTGGAACTTTATGAAGAGATTTTAGGAAAAACCTTGAAAACAAATCTTAATATGAACTATGCCAGGTTCCTCCCCAGGGTACTCAGTCACTCCTAGTGAAACAGAGGGAAACCTGGACATTAAGATTTAGTCTAAGCCTGTCCCTTATGGCTACCAAAGGAAATAAAGCTTCATACACTTTTGGGTCACAGGAGAATGGAGTATTTGGATCCTCACCTACTGATCAGTAAAAAATGAGTGTTTGGAGTTTTCTGCCCCTCATTCACATCAGGGCTCAGGTAGCATTCAATTTTGTCGTCTGAGCAGTTCAAGAAACTAAGTTACACTATAAAGTTCATTCTATCATGATTGTAGTGTCCATCAAAGCTCCTTATCCCTTGAAGAACTCTTTAGTAAGTTTTTCTGGGAGATATTTATGAGAAACTTTTTATTAGGAACAGGTAACATAGGTGGATCCTATCTGTTGCACTTAAAAAACAACCTATCTTCCCCTTGGCTTGACCCAAAATCTTAACTTTTACAGAATAATCACAGTGTGAGATTGAGCAAAGTCACCTACAATGGTAAGGATTATAAAGAATTTTCTTGCAAGATGAGTATTAAGACAGTTTCTAACTGTACTTAATAAAGGGGTGATCCAGTGAATTAGAACTGACCCTTCCTTATTTTTTCAGCTATGTTTGAAGAACTGCTTGAAATAAAGCTCATGTAACACTCTAAGTACTGCTACTGGTGGGTAAGTGGATTCCCTCAGAGTTCCTGCTGTAGAACTCGTACATTCAAATTATGCCACTCCTGATTATAAGTGCTGAATACAATGTAAGAAACTGCATGCAAATAAAATATTTAGATGCAAGTGTAAACAGCTCAGACAAAAACTATTCCCAACCAGATCTTTCCAAGTCTACTTTTCCCACACAGCTCAACACTCTAGCTAAGAAGCAGAGCTATTGCACCATTTTATACTTATTAGGAAACAGACAGTCTGATGGATTAAATATGCAAAAAAAAGCAGAGGTTGTGGGTGGGTATTGTTTTGATAGTTTGTTTTACAGAAAAAGGTTCACAAAATGTGCTTGAAGGAATCCTTAGGATTACTTTAATTGCTACCAGTATGGAAGAGTCACTTCCTGTTACTCTCTTGCGCACTGATACTGACGTAGGGGTTGAAAGAAGCTTGCTTCAATCAATAATTACTGTAAAGATAAAACTCAAAATCCTTCACTTTTCTAGACAGAAAAAAAAGTCACTGTATAAATCATTTCACTGGCTAAACAGTCCAATTATTGTAAACTAAGTTGTGGTGTCCAGGCTTGTGGCCACCAATGACTCACAGCCATTATAGCTGCTGTATTTGCTTACAGAGGTGGTTTTTTTTAAGCAATCAATCTCAATTTCCTCAATATCAGCTACAAAGTTGCTGACACAGGGCAAAGATATTTTTAGTCAATTCAAGACTAAAAAATATATGCATGCTTACAGCACAGGCACACAAATTGGTTCCTCTGAGAGGAAGTAAAGGAATTAGAAATGACCTCTAATTTCTAATTAGCTAGAAGAATGTGACTTCTTCAAAACATACAAACGTGTTTATGATACATAAATACCTTGTCTATGAACATATTTGTACTAATATTTTAACTATTTCATAAACACAACATAATTAATATACAACTGGCAGAATTCCACATAATCAATTCTTAGGAACACAAAGAGCCAGATCAGGAGACAGTTGGGTATCACCTCTCCCTCTTTCCAATCCCAAACACTACAACAGCTGCAGAGTATTGCAAGTTCCTAATTACTGCGAGCAGTATTCCCTTTTTGTACATCCAATTTAGCCAAACTCTGTAACAGAGAGGAAGCATTTAGCAAAAAGAGACAAGCAGAAATGCAGCTTCAAAGAAAAGGACATTATTGACTTACTATATCTCTGAACACTACTGCTCGGAGGCGATTAATATCCATATCCTGCAGAAGTCTGTCATGGTCCCGTATTGGAGAAATGCCACCAGTCACAATGTCCACTGGACTCTATTAAAAAAACCCCACAATTGTTTAAGATCCTGTGTTTAAAAGCATTTTACCAAGAATCACGAAGTGCTATAATCACCCACTGTGCATTGTACTGTCACAACTAGAGCAGAAAGATCAGATATGCATTTCATCTTTAAAGGAGAAAAAATCTGGTCATTTCTTGTAGACATTTAATTTCTAGAAAGACATTTAATTTCCAGCATTTGTACCACCCTCTTCAGGTCTGTTAAAATATCAGTGGCCCAGGTACAAATTTAAAAACTTATCCCTCTGTACAGACTAATCATTATTGACGTCTATGTTTCTGCATGTGGTCTTAAACTTGCCTTTGCTGCAGACTTTACTGATCCTATAAAGCCTTGCACTGCTTTTGGGTTCCTCCCAGTGTCTCCAATAGGCTTCATCTGTGCATGCTGCTGACACTCCAAGCAATTTCTTACTGCTACTGCACATACTTGAAGGGAAAAGAAACATTAAGAGTTATTCTGAGAAACAGTACTATTCTATAGTCCCTTACAGAAACGTATAACACAATTCTGTTTACCACTTACAACTAAAAAGTTGATGCACATCAGTAAAATACTTTGCTTCTGTAAGTTTTAGACAGTTGCAAACCAATGCTCAAAATTCTTTAATAATTTATAACTAATAATGAATGCTAAACTAATAGAACATATATGCTGTATCTAATGGATACTTCAAAGTGAGTATCCCTCACTGCAATTTTACCATGCATACAACCACAGGGTGGGTAGGGTGAAGACAGCTAAATTTCACAAATTTGCAAGGGAGAAGACAAGTGATACACCAGTGAAACAAATGGCAACGTTTGCTTCACAATACTATGTTACTCTTGGACTAAATGTTCTGAAGTTACGCAACTGTTGGGGTTTTTTAGCTGCACATTTTTGCCCTATTTCATCTTCTAATATTTATTTTCAAAGGAAAAAAGAACTACCCCACCTCTATACCTGTTTGCATCCCATAAATCTTGCTCTACCTGCACAAAGTTTTAATTGCCTAGAAAGGGAGAGGAAGGCTAGTTACTGTTGAGGTTCTGAGCTGCTCTGGCACTCATGCAAATCAAACTTTTCATTACAAGAAGTCTTACAGCATGCAACTAAGCATGAATTCTCTACTCCTGTATTAACTAGCATGAATTCTCTACTCCTCTATTAACTAGATCCTGCTATGATATGTTATCATTTTCAAAAGATTTGTTACTTTCTTAGGTAACTGATCATTTTTGCTCAATCCAATTCGAAGCAAGCGTACTGTAAATAATCGGATAAAATTATTGCCCAATTTGAACCCTTCAGAAATTTACACTTCTAGTTTTCACCATACCTTCATATACTGACCTTCAAGTGTTCAACCCCTTATCTAAGTATTGCCAAGTTTCACTTTTTTATATAGTACATGATTACTTTTCTTAAAGCTGCTATATTCTCAGCCTTGATGATTTGGGGAACTTTGGCAAAAGAAATATCCTCATGGATAAAACGAAAACAGCCTACCAAACTTAATTTATATTATTTAAACTTTTAGAGAGGAATATGTATATATGCATTGCAGAATACAGTAAAACTGTAGAAGATCTTAATGTTTGATTACACTTAATCTTGATTTAACAAAACAATGGACAGGAGCAAAAATAAAGCTAACAGCTGCTAACTGCTTAGTAACTGCGAGGTCCTATGCTCATTAAGTGGCTTTATTTGCTTACCCAGACGAAGACATTGTCGCAGAATTCCTCCAGATGACATATTTTTCTCAGACTCAATTTCAGTGAAACCAAGTGAGCTTGCAAAAATTAGCACATCCACAAGGTTGATTAATCTCTGGAGAAATGTTAAAGATGCTTCTACTGAAAGTCCTTGAGTTGGCTCAATATTCTCCAATTCATGCTACACAAAGAAAAATTGAAAGCAACATTTACTTCTTCACAAAGATAAGAAGTATCTTCTCCTCCACACTAAATGAAGAAAAATGTGTCCTGGAAGTCCACTATCAGTCACATTCAAAAGTAGTAATTACTCATATTCTAGGAACAATCATTAGTATTGGGATTTAATCCCATTCCAGACCACTGTGGGGCAACAAAAGCAGGAAAATTTTTAATGTCTTCAGGTAAAAAAGGCAAGCACCTAATTTATCTTAAGGAAAAGTGTGGCGGTAGCAAAGGGAGGAAAGAGATGCCTGTGGAAACACCCCACCTGCATTTCCATTTCCCAAAAGGACAGATAAAATAATTAATACACTCTATAAAGAAAGGCATCCTCCCACAAGTGAAGAATTTTTAAACAAAAATGGAATTTCTTACAGTAGCAGATGTGGCAGCAGAAAGCAATGGCAAGATACCACCACAGGCCATGATCATGTTGTCCATCACTTGAGAGATGAGGTGGATCGTGTTGTGCACAAACACCACATTGTCACTGCTATTCACAAAGTCCATCACAGTTTTTGTAGAATGGCTGTCCAAAAATTTAAAAAAAAAAGGGGATTCAGAATAGAGCCTTATTTTGGGGTATTTTAAAAAATTTCTGCTTTCACAAAACTAAAACCAGACACTTAGCAGTGGGGAAGCAAAGTGGGGAAGCAAATAACACATGACTTAAGGGTAAACTGGTGCATCACAATCTAAACCTAAAACAACATTTCTGTTAATAAACTGCTCAATATGACAGGTTGCTAAAAGCACCAAGATGATTGCTAATCCTTATAAGTCAATCCATTATAGGCTGGTCTATGACTGCTTGCTAGCAAGAGTCACTATATCAGGAAACAGAATAAAGTCTCCTGGAACAGTGGACTACATTTGAACTTACATCTTTGGAAAACTAAACCAAATTCTAAGGATTTCTCAGAGAAATTAAAATTAATCAACAAAGCACAAAAACTTAAGCAAAAACTTTCCAAAACAGAGGATAAAATAGAAATATATTATAGCTATATCTGATGATGACCAGATAGGTTAACTTAAACATATCCTAAAAATTATACTCAGATAAAAATTCACTTCAGTTTAAATTGTTCGAATCACTTACCTACATCATTTCTTCACACTGATATTCCTTTTTAGCTGGTCAGAACACCGATATGGTTCAATTTAAATTTTACACTCATGACTACAAGCTAAAAATGGACCTCCCCCCTCTTATTTCAGTTATTAAACCTTAAAATTACATTGCAGAATTACTACTGTTTTCAAATATCTTGATGATTACAGTCCAGATCCCTGTTAGCAGTTAATCTTCAAATTAACATCTTTGGGTTCACAGAACCCTATCAAAGCAGCAGTGTGTGTAAATGCAGAAGCAAGACATACTATTTTGGATGTATTATCTTTCTTATCCACATTTAGATCAGAAGACACAGGCCCTTAAATACATTAGGAAAATTAAAATCTTAGTTGAATAAAAATCAACAGCAAGACTGCCACTGACTTATATGTAGCCAGGATTTCAGTCCAAACCTGTGCGTTGGCCTTGAACCAATATACAGTTATGTCTGTAAAGAGTATTAAAAAAAAAATCTGAGAATGATTTGGTGTAGGTCACAAAATAAGTCAGGCTATTGAATAATGAGTAAAACACCAGATGTCCATGAGTCTAAGTCAATGAACCCCTTATAACTGAACCCAGTCTGGATCACTCCACACAAAGCACAGGATGTACCTTCTCCACATCTGAATATCTGTTTCTATGGAGAAGAGCAGGTCTGTGAGCAGGCGCTGGTGCATCAGGGACCACTTGAACTCGGGAATACGGAACACAGCTGACCTCGTGTCCCTCCTCTGCCCATCCAACGGAGCAGCCAGCTCCTGTCCTGAGGAAACCTGCTGCCTTGAGGGCTGAATTCATCATTTGCAGATAAAAAAGAAAACAAAACATAAAACCCACACTCTGGTCATTAGTTCCCATGGCACACACTGAAATGCATCTAATAGACTCAAGATTTTGGATATCCAACAAGTCCAGACTGTGTACATAGTTCCAAATAAAGCTAAAACTATTACACAAATGCTATTTAATGGATATATCAAAACTACAAACTAGGCTACAGCTGTACTACCACACCTGCCAGTCTAGGTATTCACAAGCAGCCACCCAACCTTACCAGGGGGGGAGAATATGTTGTTGTAGACAGTGGTTTTCCTCCCTTAAGGAAGAATGGTGCAGATTGAAGAGCATCCATTAGGAAGTATCTCTGCAGAAGGGAAGTACTCAGAGACATAACTATTTAACCATTAAAAGCTGGATTAGAAACTAAAGACTAGAGCTGGAGCACTGCAGCACACAACAGAAGCCCAGTCTTAATTTATATTTGTACAAAATGGTAGGATGACATGATGTAGTGAAAAACCTATCAATTTTTATAGTTTAAAACAGCTGAGATTAAGTGTTCATCTAGCCAAATACCCAGTTTATATCAGCATTCATATGTGGATGTACAAAAATCTTGGAGAATTCTCAGTACACAAATTTTAAGAATAATGGCTATTTTAACCCAGGGTTAAAAGATTTTATAGATAACTCACAAAAATCACACACATTATGTCCCCAGAATGGTTAAGTATGCTTTCTCAAAAAAATTCATTAAATAGACCTTCCTTTTATTTTTAAGCTAGACAGATGAAGGACAGGTAGAATTTACCTCAGGCATGGATCTGGGGGGCAGAGGTGCTTCTAGATGTGTGTTAGCTTTCAACTCCAGTCTTTCCGTATCTGATGCAACACTGGAAACATCAAGCTTGGCAATTCTTTTATCAGAGGCTCCAGAGGGCTCTGCCACGGGTGCATTTGTGTTTTCCACAGTTGTTTTGGTTTCACTGGTAACTATATTTCCTTCCTTCAGCTTCTTTTTTCCTGCTGAATCCGGCTGAGTTACTACTTCTGGAACTGCAGAACTCATTGTCTCTGGCAAAGTCAGTTCTTGTTTCTTCTCATCCACACCTTCAGTACCCTCAGATTTTAAAAGCCCAGTTTCAGGTTGCTTCTCTGTGGTTTCTTCCTGCTTTGTTACTTTGCTTGCATTAGAGCCACATTCCTTGTTCCTTTCTGCAAGCTCTTCTGAAGGCAAAGGCAAACTACTTTCATCTTTCAAATCAACGAAGTCATCTTCATCTTCCACCTCTACTGCTGATTTTTCCAGTCCTTCTGGACTTGTGGGAGTTCCTCCTTCCACAGGAGTTTGCATGGCTAAAGAAGCAGCAGTGACAGCAACTGTTTCTTCCACAAGCTCATCAGCTTTGCTAGAATCTTCAATTGCTTCAGCTATTCCAGTACTGATTTCTGAGACAGTGAGCTTTACTGTTTCTGGTTCTGGAGAAAATTCCACACAAGGCACTGCTTTTAAATCCTCTGTAGTATCCATATCCTCCCCCTCTAATTCCTCCTTATGATTAGACACTGAATGAGTTTGGCCATAATCTGATGAGTTTTCTTTCTCTTTTTTTTCAGTTCTGCACTCTGTATCACCATCAGTAATGCAGGAAGGAGCAGCAGCATTTTCTTTTAACTCCAAAGACTGTTGTTTTCCCTTGGTTTCAGCTTCTTTGCTAATCCCAGAGATTGTTCTAATTGGTGTTGAAGAATGCACTCCACTCCCTTCACCTCCTTTCTCTTGGTACTCCTTGTACATTTGGGAAAGATTCTCTTTGTGCATTTCGAAAGTTACCTAAAAGAACAGAGTTCAAAGGACATTAAAAACTAAATATTAATGACCGTTTTCTTGAAAAAAAAAAGAAAATCAAAATCAATGCTCAAATCACAAATTTATATTGGATCCTGTCCTTTTCATTAAAAAACCCTGCACATTAGCTATCACTTCAACTGACAGCAAGTTTTTATTACATGTACCCGTTTTTCCTGGCTAAAAGGAAGAAAGAAAAGCAAAGCCAATGTCAAAAAAACCCTAACTAGCCTGATCCAAAGGATATCCTAAGCATAAGATCCACAGAATTACTAGATTTGAAATCAATCTTTTTGTGAAGGGGGAGGCTGTGACAAGTAGCAGAGCTTTCATATCCTTTTAGCACCTTTAGTATGCTCAAAAATCCACAAAGATATACAAACTTTTGAAAATTTTACACTAAAAAGTACAATGTCACAAAGAGCACCTAACAAAGCCAGAATCTTGTGGATCCCCAAATGATACCTAAAATTCCCCAGAGGACATTTCCTTTGGCTATTCACCCTATCTCAGCCTGAGAACAGCTACACAAATGGATTAAAGTGAAAAGACTTCTCTACTCCTTAGCTGAAAATATTATTGTTGTTTCTATCTGGATTTTTTTAAAAAATCCAGATAGAAGAATTCTTTATATACACACTAATAAAACTCATTTGCCCAAATAAATAGCTGTGTTTTAAAACATAAAATACCACCAGCCTAACAAAAGTTTTTATTATACTGTTATTCAATTTAGTCTATCCATACCTTTTCATTTAGATTTAGATTTATATTCCATAACACAAGTGTTTATTTATCTTTAAGCTCAGTTCTCAAAATTTTCCCAACATAAGCTCCACCTGAGGGTTGTTTTCTTTGAATCATTTTCGGTATCATAAACATTTTCCATAGGCAAAGTAGAGCAGTGCATTCCACTAAATATACAAACACACATTTTCTTATTCTCTTACATACTCAGCTCATTCATTTGGATCTCATCTAAAAATTCATAGTATTAAAAGAGATGATTAGTCAGTGGGAATATTTTCCCTTTAAGACGACACAGAGGAGTGAAAAAATAATTTTTCAGATTAAAAATATACTAGAAATTACAGCTAACAAATCAGAGATAAGCAAAGACAGAGCAAAGACAAAAATTATTTTTGGCAGGTTCTGATGTCAATATTTAGCTTTTTAACATACTATTTTCTCCATCAATCAAGTATATTCAAGCACTACAGGAGCAATGCACTATTTTAACATGACCTGAACCACATTATTCATTCAAGTTGATTTAATTGAAATTTTAGTGTCTAGAAACAGAAGTGGGATATCTCACTCTGCTTGTTTAAAAAAAAAAAGTCTGCACATACTAGCTTTCATTCATTCAGTTATGTACAAAAAAGAAAGTGTGTATGATTACAACTGATTGAAAGTTCATCCAAACATAACGGATCCATAATTTATTTAATTCTAGGGTTTTGCTAAAAAGACTATGTGCGGGGGCATTATTACTTTGGAAATACTTTCTGAATTGTACCACAATCAGAATGTCAAAGGCAACACAAAATAGATCATGCTAATAAGCTGTCCCTTGCACTTTTCACTTATTTTCCAAAATATGATTAGGCAAAGCTGCTACTTCAGGTCTAATCACTACTTTTCTGAAGAAGGAATCTTAACAACTTGAACTTATCTCCAGCTAACTTTCCCTCTTCTCTCTCTCCCTGCTGCTTCCCACATTTCCAAAGCTACTAAAAAGCTTTGTTCCAGCAAGTACTAAAGAGACATTTAACAAATGAAAATGGCATTGCTTGATTTTAGCAAAACTTACATGCACTTCCCAGAAAGCACACTGCCCCACAATATTTAACAGTGTGAACATCTGTATTTCCATGCATCATTCCAGTGTAAATCTCATTAAACTCATATGTAGGAGTAAAAGCTACAAAGTTTATAGCTTCTCAGTTTCTATGAACACAGTCTGTAGGGCTGCCAACTACTTTTGGAGAAATGGGCAGTCAGCTGTATCTCAGTTGGTACAACCTGAGACCTACTCTTTCACTGCAATACTTTTCATCTACTGTGCTACCAAGCCCTATCCCCTCAACAAAAACCTATTGCAGATTCCAGTTTTTCCTTAGCAGCCAAATTGATCATCTGGTTCACAGCCTTAAATCAATTTTGCTTGAAAATAAGTCAAAATCTGTTCTCCATGAGTCAGGATTTTAAGCTTGCTTTTTACTCTTCTCCCTCCCCTCCGAATCCTGAACTCCACCATCTCATGGTCACTGCAGCCAAGGCTGTCTCTGACCTCCACATTTCCAACCATGTTGGAATTTAGGGTATAGGGAATATGGTATGGTCAACATCACAAACACAATGTATGGTACAGGGATGCAATACCATTTCACAACCAATTGCATCTGAAATCTGGAACAATGCTTTGGAAGACAATACAGAGCAATACTGAAAATGAAACTGTGTGCCACAGGATTTTTAATTGTTAGCAAAAAGAAATAGAAACAAAGACCAGCAAGAAGGTCAATACTGACAATTTGTCTTCACAGATGGGTAATGTAAACTTATGAACAAATAAATCCAAGCAAAATCTGATAAGAATCTACACTGATTTCAGAACAATGCAAGAAACTCTAATGAGAGAAACACTGGTAAAGAAAATTAGGCAGTAGGGAACTAAAGAAAAACATCACTCCCCAAAAAAATCCAAAATCTACTCAAAGAGGATGGCAATTTCTACTTTGACCATAACCATCAACAAGAACTCATGTTACAATGTATTGTTACATGCACCTTCTATTGCATGATGTGGCATTTATGAAGGACACAAGTACACAAAGCCAAACTATTCATACAAAACAAAACATCTAAGTTTAACAAAATCAGTACCAACAAAAATGCAAAATTAAGTAGAAATTATGATTACTAAAAGCAAGTGCACAGAGTACATAAAGGTATTAAAGATTAAACATTAGGATCTGCAGGCACACAACAATTTACAAAACAACTTCTACCTTGAAGAACCTTAAATGTACATAAGCATTTTTTATTTTCCTTAAGGCATTTGCAACTGTAAAGCTGATAATACAAAATTAATTACCAAAAATTGTTCTAAATTAGTGAGCTAAAAGGCCAATCATTAATCTTCACCATCATTTGATGGTTAATCCATAGCTGTCTGCAATGCTTGGAATGCATCTCTACGCACCACCAGCTGAAGACACTTGTGAGCTACTAACTGCAGCATTTGCCTTTGCCATTAATTTTAGCTTAATTTGACATCCAACATTTACTAATTACCAAGGAGAAAAATTAGCATACAGCAATGAGAAAGGGTAAGATGATTGACATTTGCATTAAAGAACTTTGAGAAAATATTGTAACTATACATTAAGATTTTTTGCCTTTTCTTTCCATTTTCAGGTGGGTAATTTCATAGAGTAGAGAGAGGAAAGGAATATCTTGCCAGACAGGTCAGACAATTCCTCATAGAGTCTGCTCAGTGCAAACCAGCTCCTGTGCTGGTTTAAATAAACTCTTCATAATAAATGAATAAACTCTTCATAATTCCAAAAAGCATCACAACTTTTTGAATCTTAAATAGGATTTTATTGACCTGCTTTTTCCACTTCTCCTCTACTAACACTAACTGTTTCATAAGTGTAATCCAATCTCCAAACACAAACAGGCCTGTTTAGACAGGAGACACCATAATCAGAGATATCAAAGCTAATTTTCAACTCAGCACAGGAAAAGATACAAAGGTACTGTGTGCACCACACACTGAGTTACAGTCTGTAACCCACTGACTTAAGGAGTCTCTGGGCTATTTCTGAGTGGCTCAGAGATGAAAGCTAAGCAAGTTAAAATATACTTTGCAGGATAACAGGTTTCTAAAGGAGGAGTCTAAACTTCCACCAGAAACACATTCAAAGATGTACAAGGTGTGGGGAAACCACTGTTCCAAGATGGTTTCATGTTCCTGTATCTTGCATTTTCACCTAAGTAGCAAGAGTTCCACCTTTTTTTTCCTCATCTTGAGAAAAAAAAAATAATTTCTAGAATTAGAAAGCAAGTACTAGTCAATATAATTCATAAAAGTCTGCTTTTCTGGGAGAGAATTTTATGTATGTCGACAGCATTTTACCTCAAGTCAAGGTACAGCTTACTTTTACATCATCATACAACAACAAATTCAAACTGCATATTGAACATGTATTAGCTCATTTTCACTAATGAAACTATCACTTTTAATAAGTTAAATTGCAAGACATGAGCACACATTATCATCTCAAGGTACGTATTTTCTCTCTATCTCAATCCCTGCCACCATTCCTACAAGTTTAAGGGACTGTTAAACCCTATCTGTACATATTTGATATTTAGCTATTAACAAAAATATTCTGTAACTAAATTCAGCATTGATCACTCCATTGTTGCAATGCCCAGCAACAGGTTTTATGCACTTCTCACTTCTGCCATCGTTTTCCAGTATCTCCCTATATTGTTGGCAGCCCTAAAGCAAAGATTCCACATCCATCATTTCAAAGAATGGCCAGGAGACCTAATTCAGGCCCCACAATGTGAACAGAGGTAGCTGCAATTATGGAGGAGGATTGCTTCAAACTGCAGCAACAGCAAAGAAAACCACTAACAATTCCTGAGGCTGCAGACACACGTCCCATCTTCCGTGCTTTTTTTATCCCAAGTCATAGAGATGGGAATCCTCTCTCTCCTCAAGTCTTCTTTACTTAGGAAGATTATTTCAGAGCTACTTGCATCTTCATACACCAGATCGCTCTGCTGTTAATGTTTCCATAATTCTTTGTTTTGAGAGCTCTGACACTTAGCAGCAAATCTCTATCACACTCTTCTTTTAAGGCTTCACTGCAGCTTTATAAATTCTCAGTTTACCCTGCTCCCTTCTATTCTATCCCCATTTCTTTCAGTTTGGATTACTCAAATGTTAGCATCTTGCTTTATTCATGACATTGCACTCCCTCAAGCCAAGTGAATAATGAGATGGAGGAGCTCCCCATTAACATACACACTGCATGTGTAAGAGCCCATCACTGGCACACATCTCTGCCTGCTGAACAATGAAAATACTTTCTTCTCCCTCCAGCTATTGGTTAGAAAAGCCTTCCCACACATCTACTAGAAAAGAAGCTGTAAAAAGGAAACACCTCATAAAGGAGAGGGACTGCATCATCACAACACATTTGTGCTGGGGGTGCACAGCTCTAAAGAAGGCTGCACATTACTATCTCTAAGCTCCTTCTGCTCTTCATAACTCAGATGACAAGCTGAGAATCATTTCTATAGAATGAAGTAATATTTATTAAAAATAACTATTTACACCATTAGACTGAATATAATATTGAATGATTTCAAGGGTACTCCCAGCTTTGCTTCATTGACATATTGGGCACGGCACAAGTGACAACCAAAAACTGGCAGTGGTACATTGACCTCTGGGCCAGGAACCTCTGCTTCCCCTCAGGGCAATGCAGATACACTTTTCAGAGGACTGAAGAACACCTGAAGCCTCCAAATTTCCCTGGAGCTGAAGATCTCTGCTGTGGGAGACCCTCCTGCCCTCATGTCAGGGATAAAAATCAGACAAAAGAGTCCTAAGCAAATCCTGGATGCCAACAGGATTTGGATTCCAGATTCCAACAGCCTCTTACCCTCTAAAACTACTGAGCCACATTCACTTCTCTGCAAATTAATTTTTTAATTGCCACCATATTTTAATCCCTCCACCACCTAATCTCTGCAGCTTTTGCTAGTTTTCCCTCATCAAACAGTGATGAAAGCCAGGCAAACATAGCACACATAAATGCTCTGGGCTTTTTTTCTCCTCCCTTAAATTAAATGAGGAGGGCACAAAAGAATATGTAAATTTACTTAACAGTCACAATGTTTATTACAACTGTACTTTAGACTGAAAACTGACAATTGGTTAGAAATACACTGTACAGTAAGGTCCCACTATTAACATTTTAAAATTATACCTCTCATTCAGATCAATGAATAAAATTCTTCCACTTAAACAGAAACAGAACTGTCGCTTACACATATTAACATGTCTGAGTCTTACTCACTGAAAATTTCTTGAGCTACTAAAAACAGATATAATTCTTCACCTGAATATATTTTCTTTAACAGAAAGGTAACATGAATCAACTTTTAAGTAGTAAAATATATTTAAGGGCCTGAAATAAGCAGATGTTAGTCTTCCCAGTTTAACACATTCAGATAATTTAGGAGTGTATTGCACTGTGCAAATAATTTTATTTTTTTAAAACTTGGGGAAGCTGAAAGGTTAAAAAGGGAAGTTGTCCACCATTCTTTACTTGTTTCCTATTATTAACCCCCAAATCACTGGTTCTTTGTAAAAAGTAACAGGACTACACAGATAAAAATCTAAGGCTGAGTTAGCATGGTTGCAATGTTTAAAAAATAGAAGTTCTTGAATGCATTCATAAATTCAACACTGGCCAGTCAGAACAAACTGGAGCTGTGATTTAATTTTTCCAATAATATTTTCATTGAACTAGAAGCAACAGATTAAACACCTTTGTATACAATGGTTTAATATCTGGAAAGCATCAAAAAATAATCCGGAAATTAACAACATACATGAGTAATACTAAGAAATTTGGCTTTTAAAAGGTTGCACACACCTACACACCTTCTAAATTCTGAATGCAAGGAAGCCAATGCAGTGCAATTATGCTAGAAAAGCCACTGCTGTTTATAAAACGCTGTGCAGCTGTTGGAGGAGAGGGTTACAGTGACAAACAGCTTCCCTGCTACAAAGGTGGCAGGAAATCTATCAAACTGGACAATAAAATTGCAATTGAGTTTCTTTGGCTTTTTATAGCAGCTGCATGTATCTTGATGTGTAGCTCTGCAAAACCTATCCAATTGTGTAACACTGGTCCTTTATGTACTTGTTCTTTATCATAGAATAGTGTTATAAATTAGTGGCACGAACGGCACTGAGGGTCATAAAAAGGAAAAATAAGCAGTAACCCAATACAATTAGAGAGAAATAGGAAAAATCCAAACTGGTTATTCTCTTAGCAATGTTAAAGAAATATTTTTGTTCCCATAATTCCCACATTACTTTGAAAGCATGCTAGAAATCAAAAACATCTGAGATGCACTAGCATCGAACAATTTGCTTACTGAATTATGCCTACACCAGGTTATGTGTGAATCTCTATGAATCTCAATAGTGGTAAAACAGGACACAAGACTATTGAAAATAAGTAAAATTAACACGATTAAAAAATCACTATAATTATCTGTTAATGTATAAGGACATTTTTCAAGACCTTTTTTTGTGATTTATCCTAATTTATGTTTATGTAATTAACAGGCAGCTCTGAAGAATCATCTAGTTTCATATGGCTAGTAGCATGAATTGTATGTATTACTTACAAAAAAAGTTCAAATGGAAAGTGCATGATAAAGGTCAAATTTTAAAATCTTTATAATGGCACCATCATTCATATCAATATTGTCAAGTTAGGTTCTGGCTGCTTTTGCTGTTTAAATATTGTCATTTAGGCTTCTGGAACTAGTATTAGTACTGATGTCCAAACAAACTGAATTCCTTTAGGAGTCGTTCAATATTCCACCACCACAGAGAGACACACTTCTGCCCACACTCACACACTTCCAAACTTGCCATCATTCAACAACTTCTGAAATGGGCTGGAAGAACAGACAGATATTATACATTGACAAAGTTAGACTTGAGAAAACTTACAGGGAGTTATTCCTACAACCAAGGACACCTCCCTATCACAGCATAACAGGAACAAAAAATGAGAAACACAGACTGAAGTAGGTCATCTTCTCATTCATGGTATTTCACAAAAACATGCAGCCCTTAAAATACAAATTAATAAACCAGACCAACATTATCTATATCTATCTATTTTTTGGTCTTTTCTAAAACTGCGGGGTTTTGGCCTTGACATTTGGCCATGGCATCACAATTAAATCTTGGGTTTTTTTCTCTAGGAACTTTACATCATTGATTAGCCACATTAAGTCACTGAAAAGAATGACCAAAAATCCATATAACCTTTCTGACACAGATGTTGTTTAAACGAGATTTCTGACATTACATTATCTTACAAAAGGAGTCTAGGAATAGAACTACAGATTATAAGATAATGTGCTAGCTAATTTCTAAATTCAAGACATCAAACTCTGACCAAGAATTAAAAAGGTGGTCTGTTATTCCCTTCTCCATCTTTCCCCAGGGACAATTCCCAGCAATTCCCAACAATCACACACACGCTAAATTATGCCAGTTTTATATAAAAGCACATTAGGGATCTTTACTCTGGTTACAGCTTGCCAATTCCCCCATGCCCTCTGCATCGTGGGGCAAAGAGAGGAAACCGGGTTTTGAAGACTGAAAAGCCAACAAAAAAGCATATTAAGAATGGTCCAACAGCAAAAATATGATCTCATAAGGGTTAAAGTGTGGTGCTGGGCACTTTGCACAGGAATTTCACTTTGCTAAGTGACTGTTTAATGAAGTTATTTCACCCATTTTTATTACATAGATTTCTACAATTGTCTCCCATAGCCCAAGAATGCACTATGGGCCTCTGAATGCAATAAATAGAGCTGCAAAATAACAAGGTTCTTGCTGTCTGCAGAGACTGACCTTTTCTAAGAAAAAAAATTTGTTCAAAATCCAAGACCTCAGAAATGCCAACAATTCCTTAGTATCATAAAGTGATCTTTTGGATTCACAGACGTCCTTTTCATATTAATAAGTTGCACACATTTAGAAATAGGTGATTTATAATTTAATTAATTTCAAGTAAATATTCTGATAACCAGAAGAATTCTGAGGCCCACACTGGCCTCAGTCTTGTTTAGAATAAGGCAGTATAAAATACCTTTTGTACTACTGTGCCTCATTCAGAGAACCACTAATAACTTTTATGATGTAACTCTGGTTGTAACAACAAAATTCAGACAGAACAATAACAAAGGGTAATAGTCTTATTCATGCTGTGTAATAGTCTCATTCATGCAGCATGGATTTGCACTATCACCCCATATTCCATGACAGTTTAACAGCAGAAGCATCTGCCTTAACTTGGATTTCTTTGCTTTTTACTCATTTGTTTTACAGCCTTTTGATGTTACCAAAAGGTATTTTTGTTGATGAATAGCTCTGGTGCGCCACCTTGTGTTCCTGCTGTTACTAAAAAGCAAGACCAGCACCAAAATTTTTCGGAAATGCTCCTAAAATTTGATTAATCTCACCTTTGAATGTGTGATTGACAGTGTATCCACCCACACACGCCAGCCACCCCACTCATATTTTATTGCATGGTACAGCAAAATCCGAAATATGGTGTACACCATCTCAGTTATCTTCTGCTCCTCAGAAGTCTTTGGATTAAAACAACAAAGGGAAAGCATCCACTCCTGCCAGACAGAGCACTGCAACAAACTCCTGCAAAACACACACATGCAACTGAATCACATTATAAAATATATCTTAGAAATATACACAACAGGTAAGTCAAGAATCCAACATGCTTTAAAAAATTGCTACATGCAAAGCTTCTCTGATTTTTCATACTGACACCTTTGCCAGAGCACAGAATTTGCTGAAACAGCAATGAAGCTGTATCTGCCCTCATGAGTTTAATTTACTAGGAGACTTTGTTATTTGTTTTACATACTTGGGCATAGAGCAAGCCATCTTACCTCCTGTTTTCTCTGCTGTTATTAAACAGTTTAATCATATCTGAGAGAAAGGCTCGGCGGACCTCCAGACTTTCCGGACACTGTGGAGAATTACGGATCAGGATTGCAATAACCTTCAAAATCTCTGAAAAACAGTTCATGAGTAACAAAATATTAGGACTAAGCACAGCATAAAACACAAGGCCTCTTTCAACAGTGTTTGCACAAGGAAAGTGACACCGCATAAAAAAGTTTTATCCTGAGAAATAGCGCATCTCTATTGGAGAAGAAGGTTTAAGTATAACAAATCCCTTCCTCCATTACTTTTCAAACCTTGTCACCCATCAGGGGGATTTGTATACCTCTAAAGAAAACGGAATTCATTGAATTACCATGTTTAAGCAACACAAGTATTAGTGCATGACAATTGACAAGCTATCAGAATCTGTCAGAACAATTTTTACATGAGGTTCACATAAAAAAAGCCTTTTTTATGTGAACCTCATGTAAAAATTGAGCCCATAAAAAAAATCCTTTAGAAAACCAATATATGAGAAAAATTCTCTACCTTATGAGATTTTGCTCTACCTTAACAATACTGAATTTTCAAAGAATGCAACCAACTTCCAATTAAACTTAGCAGTTTCTGTTATATAAAAACCATTCTAATATAAAATTTTATCTCTTATTATCACAAAGTTTCCTGTGTTTTTAGGAGGTCAAAATTCAGGGTACATCACACTTTTTGAAGCAGAGGGGCAGTGACTTTTCTTGTTACTTTAAAGTAAGTCAACTTTGTAAATGAATTAGGGTGTAATTTGAACACAGTCACTGTGATACTTGCAGCTCATCTTGTACAACTTCTTGAAAGAGAAATTCCTTACCTGATAACAGTAATGATCTAAAAAAGGGACTCTAGAAGTCACTCTTCCTACCAGACCTACATTATTTCAGAATCAGCTTAGTCCCCATATAGGTCTATACTGACCACAGCAGTGACTGTCAACTCCAAAAATCTTAGGAGAAAGCAACAGAAACATGCTAACATCTCTTGCTTCATATGAATTTACCAGAAGGAAAATGGCATAATACAACCAGATTTCTTTCCTCCATATATGTTTTGCTTTCTTTTCTCTTCCCCTCTTTCCACCTGAAGTAAACTTACAACTGCAACCTACATTTAATGACAAAGCAGCTACAAAAGTGAAAAATCTGTTATTTCTCCAGAAAAAAAGTTTACTCCCAAAGCTATCATAAGTCCATTGTATTATGTACAGAACACATTAATAATGTATATAATTCAGGAAAGGAGATCAGTATTTTCTTTCAGTTCAAAAGACATCTAAAGTTTCATATCAAGATATTTCCAATAAAGTAAGCTAACCAAAACAGTGAGCAGATACATTTCTCCTATTTTCCATCTAGCATTGTCTTACTGAATTTAAGATGAAAGGCGTTTCCATATTTTAGGTAATTTAGTCTGACATCACTAAATAATGCATTCAAAATTTTGCTGGAACCTTAACATTTATTACACCAAAGTATCCTGTGCATAAAAGTCTTGAAAAACCATTTCATAATGTGACTGCACAGCCAAAATAGGTGAGTTATGAACTAGATACACATAAAATGTCTGTCAAAAAGCTGTAGAGACATACTGTGTACATAACTCTAGCTAAATACAAGTAATCTGTCTTTTAGAGTGAAAAAAAATGTAAAACTGAGATTAGAAGACTGGCAGATGTAATTAATAAGCTTGTACATCAGTGGGATTCTTTTAAAGCAGACTTTTCTTAAAGTAGCACTTAAAAATGTGTATCATACTTACGAGGATTTTGTATCTTCACCGTTGAATCTGGGTCAGGATGTTGTTTATGTATTACTTGAGTGCAAATTTGTTCAGTCAGAATCTAGCAAGAAAGAAGAAGATGCCAAATCAATGTACATGAAGACAGCTTACTGAAAAATAGTTGGATACAACACAAAAAACATCATTCTAAAAATCATCCCAAAAAATCCCCACTAACTTTCTTGATAATTTAATTCATCCTGTTTCTAAAACTCTATAAGCTGTTTTATTCTTTTATTTCTCTCTTAAGTGCATACTGTTATTTAAAGTACACTGGAAGATGAACGCGTATCTAACCAAAGCAATTATCCTAAGGCAAGATCATTGCTATAATAAAATTCCACATCTACATGAGCATCTGGTTGAGACATACAGGTTACTCATCTAGAATTGTTCATAATGAGCATAACTAAGTTAAGGAGGGAATAAATCCAAAGTAGTGAGCTTTGGGGGGGAAAAAAGCAGCATTCAGCTGCATCACACTAAGTTTTAGTGTCATCTGGAACATATCAGCAAAAATATGTAAGCAATTTTCTAACAATGTCTTACAAGTAATTAGAAAGATTGAATTCTAACTACAGTGTATGACTACCTCAAACAGGACATTGTATGTGGTCATGGTGAATAAGCTTGTCTGAAGCATCAGCCTTTCAGCCAACAAAGAGAACAATCCATGTCCAAGCATGACTTCAGCTTTTCTCCTAAAATGGTAGAGAAAGATTAAACAACATGCATTCCATTTGCTTTAGGGGAGAAAAAGTTTAAAACATGTGCCTCAAGAAATACAAAATCACTGTTAAGATATTTTTCTTGTTTGTTCCTTAAGTCTTTCACTTTTGCTGAAGGAAAAGGGGAAGTGTTCAGATTCTGAAAGGACAAATCATTCCCTGAAGGCAGCCACCTTTCTTCCATAAATGAGGTCCACTCACCCATGGGCCCAAAGAGCTGAAACATAGCCTTGGGGATTTCTGGATAAACACTGAGGAAAGCACACCTTGGCCCTCACTTCACTCAAAAATGCAACCATGGACAGCAATCTCAATAGTTATCTACTATCGCAGTCAATTCAAGACATATTAAACCTAGTTCTCAGTAACATGGGGTTCCATCTCACCAATCTAATTCTTGCTATTGATTTCACTGGAAAAGGGTCACTTAAAAAAGAAGGAGGCCATACTGCAAGTAACCATTCAATCAGCTTGATAAGGAGTGATAATGCCTCAACACTAGCTGCCAGCAACAAGCAATTCCACCCTATCAAAAATACATTTGTGACAAATAGACTGAAGAAGGTAGTTGAAGAAGAGTAGCTCCTATTCAGTGAAGCCTATTTAGTGATTAACCTCCATTATAGCTTTTTTCCCCTTTACACACAAATGTGTGTATTATACACCCAATAATTTATACCCAAAGCAACAAATAGAATGTCTGTGTCACAACCTACCTTTACTCCTTCCTTTCTTGGGAGGTTTAGTTTTAAGACCCAAATCAGTACTTACTTCGGAGAAAGATGCTTTAAGAAATATCCCATCACTTTCAGAGCTTGCACTCTGATGCCTTCACTTTGTGATGCTAAAAGCTTGTAGACAACCCTAAGTGGAGAAAACACATTAGTCTTCTGTCAATGTGAAGAATAACAAATGGAGGTTTTTGTTCCTTGTAAACCTCCCATAAAAATTTAAGACATCTAAATGTATTTATCAGTTACATCCAATTTCTTTGATCACTTTTTAGACAGTCAGGTGCTTAGGGCCACATCACTATCTGACTCTAGTTTGACTGTGGTTCATAGTATTCAACAGATCTTTAAATCTGTGAAATACAATTTTACTTATCTACATGGACTACTAAGCTCTTTTTAAAAAGAGAAAATATTAATTTCCAAATGTTCCATGAAATCATATTGGAACAGAAGGCACAGTACTTATCCTTTACCATAAATAAGATAAAAATTTTGAAGAAATTTGGTTCATTTCATCTGGGGGAAGGAAAAAGCCTACCCTCATTTAAACAATTTTGGAGAGTCTTTCAAAAACTATCCCATGTTACGATATGGCATTTTAGATCTGCAAGTTTTAGAGTTCAAAGGACTTGAAGTTTTTAGGCCTTATCTATACATAACTGAGCACTCATCAAGAGTTAGGTACTTTTATTTTTAAATACCCAAAAATAATTCTCAGGACACCTGAACTAAGACCCAAAAAAAAAAAAAATTAGTTCTATACCAAATACCAGAATTAAAGGTAAAACCTAAGGTGATTAAAAAACAGTTATGTATAACAAATAATTTATCCTGGAGAATGCTGCAACCAGAGAAACTTTAGAAGGAAAGAAATAAGCCAAACTTACAATGCACTGGCCATTCAAGCAATAGAATCCATTTCTC
Organism: Molothrus ater; assembly: GCF_012460135.2. Lineage (NCBI taxonomy): Eukaryota > Metazoa > Chordata > Aves > Passeriformes > Icteridae > Molothrus > Molothrus ater. The sequence goes on along the minus strand of NC_050481.2, from coordinate 13,610,809 downwards.
TTCTTTTCTTTACAGAACACTATCATGATTTCCTAATTGTATAGGGGAAAAGCATTTCCTTGCCTTTTTTTTTTCTTTCCCCCCACTAGACTGGTTACTTTAAAATTTTAATTTTAAGAGAACTCCAAATATTTATAAAGTTTTGGAAAATTCTTTTTAAATTTCAAGATTATTATGCCTTAATTGCAAAAAGTAGATGTATCAAGAAGCATACAAACAATCCATTAAGTGACTGGAGACAATACCAGAGCAAGGAGTGTAACAAATGAGACGGAAAACAAAGTGATTTCTCACTGTGGAGTGACTATTCATGCTGCTTGCTCATACACTTGTTAACAAAAAATAAAACACCTACTGCTAGTTGTTAAATAAAACCAAATGTACTGCATTGGAGATCCAACCTGACATTCAAACACTTTAGTATTTAGAGGATTTTATTAGTTTTCCATACATAACACATTACCATACAAATGAAATCAAATCTGATGAAATGGGTAAAAAGAAAAATAATCAGTCTAGCACTAAAAGGGGAGAAAACAGTTAGAAACATGTCTTAATGCAGTCTCTTGAGAAAGGGCACCTGGAAAAAGAATATATATAAACAGGGATTAACCAATAGGTGCACCTAAATGTATGAAATGAGACTCTGCCTTTACACAGTGAGAGAATTACTATTCCCTATATCCTTCTATGAGTTGTTCTTACATTTGTTTGCCAATACCAATTTTTTCCCCACTGTGTTCAGGCAGGTTCCTGTTAAATTAGGAAAGCTCAATACCATGACCACCCTCTGAGAGCCACAAGACAAAAGGAGTCATAACTTTAGTCCTCTAGCAGATTTTCTACTTGTACAAGTAGAATTTGCTACTTCCCCTACTTTTCTCTCACGATAGTGTTAAACACTTTTTTTTCTATTTGTTGGGAAAAAGATTCCAAACAGTGCATAGCACAAAGTGCTACTTTTAAACAAATAAAAAGTTTTTCTGGAAAAGTCTCACAGGAAAAAAAGAAAAGGGCAGAGAACTAACAAGGATCAGAAGACATCTGAATCAATTTTTGTCAGCCTCCTTCCAGTTCTAAGACATCTGTAAGAATGGGGGGCTGAAGACAGAGCACCAGTAGATGAAGACATCAATGCACAGACTGAAATGGATCACTCCCTGTTTAAGTGTTACTGGCAGCTTGGAAACATTAAAAAATACCACCTCGTTGATAATAAATCCAACAGCACCTCTTGTCAAAAGGAACACCTGGACCCAAAAATCTCCCAAGATGAGGAGTCTATGATTGCAACGCACACACTGATGAGAACCATTCAGATTTCATGGGAATTCTTGCAAGCAACAGTATGGTCAAAACACTGTTTCCTTTTTCCCTCTTAGAAAATTCAAACTTACTGTAATCCATTCCTCTGATCAAATGCAGGAATCATAGAACCAGGGTGCTCTGACATCAGAGCAACCAGCAACTGCAAGACATCCATTAGATTGTCATCCTGTTGGATAAAAGTTACAAATTTGAATTCACAACACATACACACCAGAACATTGTTTTGGCTAAAAGAACCACTAGAAAACATTTCAAAAGTATGTAGAGATTAATAATAAACTAAGGACCAAATCACTTTGGCCAGGATCAAAAGAGCTATAGCTCTAAAGGCAAGTGCAGGAGAAAACATTGCAAAAAATATACTTAATTGTTTAGGGTGAAAAGTGATATATCAGTGTCTGGGATGTAAGGATTTGACAGGCAATGGAAATTTAGACCATGTTACTTCCTTCCATACACATGCTCCTCTGTTTGCATGTGTATTTCCCAATTCTTTCCTGCACAGGAGCTACAAATAAACTGCTGCACATTTTCTGGGGCACAGGGTGGTGTTTAATGAAAAGTTTCTACTTAGAAATGTCCAAACCATGAGAAAAAAATACTACCTCCTGCCACAGACAATATTTTAAATAGGTAATTCAAGTCGCTTAGTAAATTTTTCCATACTTTTAATTTAAAGCACTCTAAGCTACAGTTCATTAATTTGTTCCAAGTTCATTGTAACTAAAAATAACCTCAGAAATAACAAAATGTAACTGTCTTTGCACATACTCTGTAGTACGAAAATGAGAGTTTCTTTTAAAACAAAAAGAGTCCACAAATAAAACAATGACCAACACTTTTGAACAAATACTCTGATTCTTTAGTCTAGAGTATTCTGTACAAATATGCTAATACTCAATTAGAAAAATCAGTTTTACATTCTCCTGAACAACTCTGTTCACCTGATGATATTAACAGCTGGCATTACAGATGCTATCACTATTTAGCCATGTGAGAAGGCTAAATTTTACTTTTTTTGTTGATGTTTTTCTGAATCCACAGTTAGATTGTGGGATTCAGCATTCATGGATCTTTGACACATGAGTATGCAAACTGCCAAGATATTTCAAACATCACATCTTCATCTGAAGTCTATGTAAAGCTTCTGCAATTTTAGTTCACTCTTATATGGTACCAAGGGTCTTATTATTTACTTCTCCACATAAAAGTAGAATTGCTTGACTGTGGTAATACCAAGTAGTAGTAATCAGCACACAGAATAAAATGAAAATATAGGTGTAAGCAAAATTTTTTAAAAATACAAAAATCTATACTGCTTGAAATGAAGTTCAATTAATTCCTGATTTTACCCATTTCAAGCACCCTTACAGAGATGAGATCAGTTAGATTTATGTCCCCATTTCCCCTGTCTTTGATGTTGCATCTGGCATAAAGTGCCTTTTCCTGGTGCTAAAATATGAAGATGCAGATGTATCAGTGGTAACCAACATTTTCTCCCAATTAAGTTTATATGCTTCTCTTAGATGCCATTAACATACATCTTTATTTTTTTAATGCATGTTTTCAATTTTATTGCTTTATTTAAGAAGCAAAATAAAAAGGAGAGGGAAAAGAAAACAAAAAATATTACTTAGGCAGCCTAAAACAAGGTTTTGACTTTTTTTAAAGTCAGTCTCACCATCTGTTTTTCTGCTTGGTAAATTGGTTTGTAGAACATAAGAAACCATTTTGACTTACTGACTTAATGAACTTCAATCTAACATTGAACATAGTGCTTAAATCACTGCAAGAATATTGGCATATCAGCACACTACTCTAAAGAATTGGACAATGTTTGCTACTTCCTCTGCAGAGCCATCTTGTGGCATAAAGGAGTTTATATTTGAAATTAGTCAAACATTTGGTCACAAACAGCACTAGTATGCCATTCTTCATAAACACACCCTCCAAATTAAAAATTACCTCATGTATAGTAAGCAGGTAATTGAGGATAGCCTGCAATTCATCTTCTTTTATTCCATAGTCCTTTAAAAACAAATAGGTTTTAAGTATCACTTTTCAAGTACAGAATGCTGTTTCCAAAAAAAGCATTGTTACAAGAAATGTTTATATCACAAGGCAAGCACCACACAACAGATTTGCTTCCACTTGATCCTGTAATAGCTTCATAGCTGTAAGGTAGCTTCTTCCCTGCCCCCAAAAGCACCCGCTGGATGCCATAAAAGTGTTTTAAAGCAATTTCAACACAGGCATAAAAACAATATAAATAGCAATATAGTATATAGAAATTGTTAGAGTAATACATGTTAATTGATACAGTCAATTTGAACTGAGAGCTTCCTGTTAATAGAAGAATTAAATTGAGGTAGCATAAAGGACCCAAAAGCAGATCTGGAAGTTAATTATAAGCCTCTTAGCTATTCACATATCTATGTTTGGTTCTTATTTTCCACTAGAGAAGCCCATCTTCAGTTGCTATCAACTTTGAAGAAATCTCAATCATTTTTGGCACCTATGCCAGCAATTTGCCTTGAGGTATTTTTTGTGAAAACAAAAACCAACAGTTTCTAAGAACAGGATGAGGGTAGGCAAAAGCAGGCTTCTTCACTTATAGGGCTTTTATTTTTTAAAGCAAGTCTTTCATTTCCCAAAAAGATATGGCATCACTATGTACAAATAGAAAACTTGCCAAAGGATCAAACTCACCAAACTTTTTCAACGGGTGTTCTATCTATTTTTGTGCTGGTTTTGGTTGGGGTAGAATTGATTTACAGGAGACAGCACACACTATGGTTTGGGTTTGTGATGGAAAAAGTGTTGATAACATAGAGATATTTTTGTTATTGCTGAGCAGGGCTTACACAGAGAGACCAAAAACTTATGATAGGAAAAGGTCATGAAGAGCCTATAAGCAACAGAGCTGCTGAATTCAAGTATTCCTCTAATGTCCAAAGAAACAGTTGTGAAACTTACTGATAGTCTTTCTTATCCTCTCTGTCCCACTGACCCACAGCACATAGTATCAAATGTTTCTATTTAGTCCTCAGGCACTTAAGACATAGCTGATACTGTTCATGTTAAAAAAAATTAAATACTTTTTTCCCCAACAGTAAATATTGCTAAGCTAATAATAGCTCCATTTCTAATTAAAACAGCTTAAAAGGGGAAAAAAATGCATCCTTTAGCACTGCTGTCTGTGGCAAGAGCCACAACAAAAAGAAGCACCTTACATGGCTGTTTCTATTTATTTGCTATCACAAAATTCAACATGTTTTAAGCATGTTAGGCATTTCTTTGTGAAAGGAAACTCAAATATCCTACCCTAATTTAAAGCTATCCTACCTTCATGACTAGCTGTTTAATGAACATCAACAAAAATGCTCGCAGGGATAAAATCTCCTTCTGAGTAGGCCGTGGACCATCTACAAAAAAAAAAGTAGATATATATAAAATAAAAATTAACAGTCGTTATTAGCACAGACAGCATTTCCACAAAAAGAAAAATAAAAGGCATTTTCTGGGTGAAGAAGGCACAATTCTAAGTCTTCCCACCCTCTATTTCAGACCACAAAACACTACTGTGTTTTATCACTTTTTATTAGCAAAATGTCTGGATAGTGAGGTTCCACTAAGGCTTCACCTAAATTCTGACAATTTTAACATTTCCTTGTAGTGCTATAAACCAACTTCATGCAAGGAATAAGACTGATACGAGAACTTTAGTTCAGAATTTCCAGATTTCAAATTTTTGCAGTTTACGTGTTTTTTTTTAAGTTTGCCATAGCTCAAAGCAAGAGCTACATGCCACCATTATATACTGGCTAAATGCACAAAAATCAATCTTACAGTGCCATGTATAAAGAGTACCTTGAAAGACATGACTTAAATTTTTAACTCAAAGTCAAAAAGGACTGGCTTCTGCCATCTCTGTGTAAAGCAGACTTCTGAAGAAACATTTTAAATACCCAAACACACAGTAGCTCCCAGGAGAGGTAAGGTTAAAAAAACAGGTGCAACCAAGTGTCAAAGTCAAGTAGAAGCTTTGGTACAGAAAGCAAATGAAGTGCTGCAAATACATTTTGGGGGACAGCTTTTACATTTGCCTGTAGGGTCACAGCTCTCATGATCTTAATCATCACAGAAAAGCAAACCATCTAGAGAATGAAAGTGATCATATGAGTCTGGTTTTATACAGCATAGGCCCACAGGCATACTTGGTTTAAGAAGAGCTATTTTCAGTATAAACCAGCCTAGTCAAAATAAGCCATTAAACTGCATTACTAAGACTATCCTACTCATCCACTTGCCTCAGGCTCAATAAATGAGTTATGAAACTAAGTAAATCCACAAGAGACTAAAAAGAAAGGAGAAGACATGCATGCTTTGCTTCTTAAAGGATGAAAAATACTACAAAACAATCCTTACAGCCCTCTAACAGGCAGGTCTGGTAATTTTGAGAAGTTGGTGTCAGGAAGACAGACTCATCTAGGGAGTACTGACTCCTAGTAAATCTAGCTCTCTCCCATCTTTTCTCTCTGAAATTCCAAAAATAACACAGAAAGACCATATTCCCAAGCACAGCTCTAATGTTCCAACACCCTACCATTTCTCTGACCACCTCTGCCTAGTATCAGTTGCCATAGGTGTCTGATGGCAGAGGATATGACTTCTAAAGAAAGTTTCCTATAGATTGTGGAAAAAAAAATCTTTCAAGGACAGAAGCACACCACTGACACTGTTACAGGGAACCCACCCCACTGAAAGTTAATTATTTCTGAAGAACTGACAGATCTATTCTAAATATTGTCTATAAAACTTTTTTAAAAACAAACATCAGATTTTGAGACTAAAACTCAATATATATATATGTATATATATATGTACATACCTATGCCCTTGGGAGTTATCCCACTGCGATCCTGAGGGTTCACCACCCAGTAATAATACTTGAGGGTGTGCATGACCAAAAGAACTGTCCCAACCCGCCGGATTGCTCCATAAATGTTAACAGTGGCAATGAACTCAGTAGACAGGTAAGTGTACAGGGTCAGCTGAACCTACACCACCAGTCAGGAAAACAAAAAGCATCACACCTGAATTACAGCATATCAGACAACTGAATTCTTATGTTTTATCTATCAAAATGTCCTAAATAGATTTTTTCTGTATAGCTTAGTCTTAAAACCTCTGAAAACTGATGAAAAATTTAATTACATTTCTGAAACTGCACAGTGCTTGTAACAAGGTTACAGCTGCAAAGTTTTGATCAAAGCTGTTCACTGTCAGAGAACAGAAATTCACCAAAACAAAAAATACTCACTTCCAATTTATATCAAGACTTATAATCAAACAACCAAGATCATTTGCTCTTCAAAAATTGCTGAGTTTTTCCCAGCTAACCCATCCAAACTTCCTTCCCAGTCTGGGTCAAAAGTCACAACTCTGTTCTGCAGAACATCACAAGTTTCCCAAATCCCAGAAAACCCTGAGAGTCTGCAAACTTGACAATTATATGCAGCAAAGCAGAGCCTGAAGAGAATTCCAGAATGATTTCTGTTGTGGAGCCGAAACCCATAATTCTTCGGAGTTAAGGCTTAGTTTCAACACTCCCAAATCAATACACCAGAAGATACCTTATTGATAAGAATAAGTAATTTTACCTGTGCTGGGATATGAATCCATATTGCAGGATTCAGGAGAACATGATCACACAGCTGCTTCAGCAGGGGTACCCCATTGTGTAAATTGCTCAGGTATTTTGAGAAGGCAAGGCAAAGTTCTAGCACAGCTCTGGTAACGTGAGCTTTGGAAGACTGCAAAAGAAGATTTGCTTAAAGAGAACCCTGCAACAGTCTAGCAAAAGTATTTAACTCAAGAAAAAATTCAACATTAATGTAAAACATTAAGGAAGATTTACTTTACCTTTTCTAGGCTGTGTCCTATCACAAGGAAGCCTTTACAGGAAAGCATCTGTTCTTGCATAGCAATAGAGTTCTTCAACAACTCCATGATGAATGCCAGTAAAGTAGAACTGGAAAATATGTTTTAGTAAACAAAAATGTGTTAAAGGGTTACAACAAGACAAAGTATTTCCAAATTAACACTCCCACCACACAATCCTGAGATACAAGATACGTAAATGTTCTGTTATGTATATCAGAACTTTTAAAACAAAAAGCAAGACTAAATTTTGAATGTTTGCTTCAAAAAACTTCTTTATTTTATTAATGCTTTTCTAACTTGAAATTCTGAACTCTGAGATAACCATAAAAGCAAAATCCTTCTGAATTCTTGCAAAAAGGCAACAGTCAAGTTTGTACTACTCTCTGCTTTATGTTTCAACTACCAACTCCTGCAAGATCAGTTACAATTGCCATTCTACTTCTTAAGCTATCAGATGAGCAAATATTCTTCTAGACACAGCTTTGCTGTTGTGCTGCTGCCAGAGGTAATATTCCTGTCAAAGCATTACTGCCTGTGGATCAAGACTTCAACCAGTTGAAAACCTCTGTATTGTTGGGCCTATTTGCAACTGCATCAAACCCCTGACTTATCACATAGATGCCCAAGTCTGAGCCAGATCAGGAGACACCCAGACACAAACAGATGGGCTGAAGGAATATTGTGACCATCCTTTCTAAGAAACAATATGGATACAGATCATCTTTAAACAGTCATGAAACTACAAATGCAATGAATCAGAGCAATTACACCAGAATTCTAAAAAGCAATCCCTTAGCTTTTACTGCTGCTTTTTTATTTAGGAGCTCTAGAGCTTCACCAGCTTCTGTGTCTGGGTGTTCAGAAGTTGGATGGAGTTGAAACAGAGCTCAAACCAGAGGAAAAGCCTAGCAGTAACGCTAAGTAACAGTATGTTCCAAAAATCTGAAGGTTAAAACAAAACCAAGAAAAACTCCAAGGAATGACTTTATGTTGCTGAAAAATTCACCCTTCCTGGAGTTTCTCTTGAAGCCTTCCCCAGTGAATTCTCTCCATGACAGGAATAAGCTCAAGAGAATTACCCGTTATTAATGCTACACAGGAAAAAAAAATGTTGTCAACTATAAAATTTGTGTACATTTTGATTCTCTGTGAGCTTTCACAGAACATGCGGTGCAAACAAGTACACCACTTTGAGGTCCTGCCTGTAACCTTTTTGTTCTTAGACATAATTCACTGTTGCACAAGACAATGCCAACTACTCTGCCATTGGATAAAGCAATAGGCAATTTCCTTTACTTCAAAGGAACAAAGCCCAGGACACTGCAAGTACATGCACTCACCAAACAGTTGTGTCAATGTGGTCTGAGGAATATTGCCTATAATCCAACTGTGCAAAGAGAGGGAAAAGCACCTGCACTCCTCCAATGGAGTGCAGGGCACTTTGGATGGAGTGTGTCAAGACTGCTTTCACATCCTGAGAAAGAAAAAACATGAAATATTGAAACCTCATTCAGACACTGATAAAAAGTTTGTTAAAATAGCCTTTAATTTCTTCAATATAAAAGCTGTGTTATTACCAAACAAAAAGAAACAGTAAAAACTAACTCTCTGCCACAGTCACACTAAATGCCCAGTATGTCTGACCTACTGCTTTAGCTATAGATACTTCTAGACAAAGATCTACAGTGCAGATCCTCAAGTGAATATACAGGAGGTAGCATTCAAAGCACAGGGAAGAAAAGGATTTCATATCAACAGGGCAAAGGATGGGAGATAGGGAACATCTGTAGGAGACTGAACATGTCAGAAGTGAGGAAGAAGGATTTTTTTTTCAAAGCTAACCCAGCCTTTGTATTTATTAATAGAATAAATTGTTTTCTTAGGATTTTTGGCATTCTCTTTAGTTCAAGAAACAGGGGCAGGTCCAAGCCAAAAATCCCAACCTATACGCAATTCCATATCAAAATCCCTATAAAACTGGATTTTAGGTTTTCAAACAGAAATCATTTGTACCCTCCAAATCTATGAAAATGTTGATTTACCTGCAGCATGAGGGCATGTGGTGAATGAACAAAAATAGAAGGGTTATCCTTAGGGGATGACTCAAGACACAGCTGTGCATCTGTAGCCCTTGGATTGTACATAAAAGCAATAGCACTGGAGAGTTTGCCATCATATAGCAACAATTTGTGATGTTCATCGAGGAAGAGATCACTTTCTGCCTTGAACTTGAACGTTCCCTTGATTGGGAAGCAGAGTTGAGGAAGGAACAGAGAAAAAAATTAGATTAAGCACACCGAAGATACAGATCAGAACAACTACTGCAAAAAATGATTAAAATATTGACTCTTTAATCAAGCAGTACTTCATAAAGAAAGGTTCTCATAAGAACCAAAGACTCATAAGACTCAAAGTCAATTTTACAGCATTAAAATGGCAGAATTCTTTTGTCCCGTGAAGAGTGTCATTGCCAGGATGGTGGGTAATGTAAAAGAACCACATCAGCCTGGAAACAGCAGGACTGTCAGCAATGTTCACTCAGAAGGAACTAATAATTGAGGAGCAGATAGAAAAGGAACCATCTTTTTTAGCGTATGTTTGTACAGCTGCTGGGGAACAACAGCCTTCAATTAGTGCCCCTCAGGCTATGACAAAACAAATAATAAATCACTGCAACAAAACTAATCCTCAGCACTGACTTCACACATTAAAAAAACCCCACTAGCACAAGCAACTATAAAGCCACATTTCTAAAACAAATACATCATAACTGATCTAAAGTTTTCAGCCTCAATGAAAAAGTGAACCCAGTCAGAGATAACAGCCGTATCCCAACCACCAACATGGAAATTCTGAGAAGCAAATAGAAGCACCATTCTTTTTGTTTTATAAGAAATCAAGGAACTGAAATAATGCTTACTTGTAGCTTCTAAGGCCATACATAGGCTTACAGAAGAAACATAGAAGAGTTTAATAAAAATATTATACTGTAAGATCATTTTTTCGGACACAGAGGTCTCACAACATTCTTAAGACCTACCATAAAGAATTAAACTTAGGAAAGTCAATTCTAAGATACCTTATATCCCAGGCCAAGCTGATAAATGGCAAAGATCTGAGCAGCATTGAGAGCCTCACTAAAAAGGTAAACAGATGTCATCTGCCCACAAAACACTCGATTGGCATCTGCTGTTTCTGAAGAACCCAGGAAACATTTGTCAAACGTCTGAAAACAGAAAACAGAACCTAGTAACAGGGTTTAATCCACACTACACAAGCAAATCATGCAAAAAAATATGCATTTCATAGGGAATATTTTTACATAAACAAGTACTTGAGAGCCTCAGCAGAAACAAGTATTAAGTTCTGAGATGCATAAAACCACAATTTATTCCTCTACCAAAAATTTACCATTTTTATTTCAACATTTTTTGAAAAAGCATAAAATGGGGGAAGTTTATGAATAAAATGGCAAAGAATATCTATGTAATGCATCAAGATGATCAGCCATAGACAGTGTGCAGGGATTACTCACATCACTGGTGTTGACAAACCACGTTATTTCCCCATAAGATGCCAGCTCCCCGTTCACATAACACCGGAGTTCGCTGTTCTTCCAGCGGTTATAGATGTGCACTATAGTCACCATGTACCACTAAACAATAAAAAAACAATTGATATAACTCTATAAACACTTGGGAGTAGCTTAAGCATTCAAGTGGTGCTTGGAAGAACAAATTCAACTCTTTATGTGAATTAAATTAAGACTGAAATATGTATTTTAAGTAGAAAAGATTAATAAGTCACTGGTGAGTTTTCTTGCATTGCTATGTTAAAGAATAATATGCCATTCTTTCCACAAAGGCGCTTAAAAGGTATTTATGGCATATAACTCCAAAAAATCTTTATGACAATGCTGAACGAAATTTACATTGAAACTACTCTGTAAATAAGTTCTAAACTGAGCTACTCTTAGCAGGATGGACTACTACAGATGCCATTCCAAAGAGCAAGGACGGCTCCAGACTAAAGCCTCTCAAAGGCTGTGCATGTCAAATTATCACAAACAGAATCCATATTTACAGCAAGGGATTGCTGATAAGAAATTCCTGAGGAGGCCTGTTCTCCCACAAGATGTTTACATCAATTCCAGAACATCGAAGTGAAAAAGGGAACATCCAACAACATATAACACTACCTAATAGGCAAGTCAGCCTTGAACACCAGTAATAAAATCAAATCATGTTTTAGTTGTAAAATTTAAAAGAAATAAGAATTCAGAACGCATATTTGTTCTGCTCATTCCAGTGAAACTTTTTTTCTACAGAAAGATGAGATTAATCAACAGCTACAACACAGACTCCCAGGCTACAATTTTAGACTCGTGAAACATGTTTGAATGATTTTATTATTTTCACTCACCTTTTGTGGCTTGAAATCAAATTTTACACAGTGCTGGAAACCTTTTCCCTTTGATTTTATGGACGTTACGATCAAGCAGCCTCCAACAAAGTGAGCAGAATAACCAAGTCCTTTGTTTGTTCGAAAACTGACAAATCAGAACAAAATCAAAACACATACACAAACAGATGCAAAAATCATTGAAAAATTACTAGAAACTGAACATTAGCAATATCAGCTTTACATAATACTCACCAATATAAATAAGGCTTATCCTTATCCACATTAATATTATTTACAGGATCCATTCTTAGCCAAGTGTGGAAAGTAAATCCATTCTGGTAGGGCCACTTGGCTATAGGAGGTAAGGCAATAGCCTGAAGAAAGCAAGAAGTTATTCATGTAGAAAGATCAACACAAGAATAAAAGTGTGCAGCTTAAGATACACTCTACAAATATATGCTGATAAACAGAGGCACACTGCAAATGTATACAGTCCCTCTATACTGAAGAAAAAAAAATCTGGCCTAACTTCTGTTCTCTTCGTACTTGATTGTTACAATATTTTATTAACTTAAACATTTAAAAACTGACCTTTATACCTCAAAAAAGATTATTAATAGTAACCTATGCTTCAAAACTTAAATACTTTAGTGAAAGCCTTATGGAATAACAACTTCTCAAAGTGCAAACAGATTGGTTTGGTTTTATGGCAACCTGACAGAATAATCAGTTCCATTTCACATAGTGTTGGTATTCAGGAAAATAACTGATCATAAAGGGAAAGCTGGCCATATTTCACTTAATAAATTATTTTCTCTCCTGAAGTTCATATTTAAGTAGGCTTCCAGAGAGCATAACACAGAATTTCAAACTTCCTCAAAACAATGAAACAATGCAATCTCCACCAGGCAAAAATCTTCATATCAAACATTGTGTTTTTAGTGCAAAGCCCTTGAGTTACAAACCATGTGTCAGAATCCTTTGTTTCAAACAGCTGGGGTTTATTTTTTGGAGTTTTTCAGTTCGTTGGGTTTTTTAGCATTACTATTAACTTTCTGCTGGTGTGCAGCCCAGATTTGCAATACACACTGCAATTAAGAGTGCCATAACCTCTGATCAAAGATGCCACCCAGATGATCAATATCAATGAATAAAAAAAAAAATCAAAGAACTCAAGTGTCTCCAGACTTGTTATTATGTTTCCATGCTCCATTCAGCTACTCCTGTCCACACAAAATGCTAAAATCCTTCTGTATATCAGCTAACTAATCAGTCTCCATGTCTTTGCTGCCAAGTCTTGGGAATTGGTAGCATTATCACTTTACTTAACTCACAATGGATCACAGAGTAATTATAGTAAATACTTAATTTCTTAAACTTCTTAATTTAAATGTATATAAAAATACCCACATAAAGGTTACTGAGGCACCCCAATATCATAAAATATGGTTCAAGCAATCAACATAATTAACCAAAGTTAAAGCAGAAGTTAAATAGAAAACCATCAATACCCAAAATGAACACAAATGTGTCTGTCTATTGCCAAGTTCTGTTGCATGTGATAAAACTGTCGGAGCACTTTTCTAGTAGTCGGCATTTTTCAGCCTCCAAAGTTTTCATTCAAAAAAATAATTCATTATGTCATCAAGTTGGTGAAATTCAATCTCAAGCCACCAAGGCAGAAAGCTAATGGGTTTACGTGAAGAAAACGTGAAAGAGTCATCTGATAAATCTTATTCAAATCTTATTCTGAATTAAGCATGAAATTTTGAACATAATTTTTCATTCTACAAATGTAGAAGCAGAAGTGTTGACATACTTGAATTCCATTCAGAAGATTCTGCAAAGGATTTTCCAACTGCCTATTTAGTTTCAAATTCTTTTTCAAGTGAACACCACAGAACTTAGAAATGAGTCACATGACTCATTTACAAATTACTCAATTACAAAAAGACTAATTGTTGCTAAATTAAATGTTTTTCAGTATTATTCAGCCTATAAATATATAGCATTGTCTAGGATCAATGCTTTCTCAAAGATTTCTCATAAGCATCTAGAGTGAAAAGCAGGTATATTTTCTTGCAACACGATTTAACTGAACCAGTCTGAAAAAAACCCAACAAAATACAAAAAAGCAGCCTCATTTATATCCATTCTTTATGTAACAGTATTGTCCTTCTGTAGTGATATCACACATCTATTATAAACACAATTTGTTCAGCCACTAGTGTAGGTGTCAGGCAGAGAAAAAAATTTGGTCAGAACTCTATGACAATGACAGATGAGACAAAGAACACCATAAATGAAAATAACCAAAGGCCTTAATAGAACAGCGAGCAAACAAACCAGAAATGTAAAATATCTACATACCGCAGCACTTTTTCCTGGAAAGTTGAAGAAGGCATCAGGTCCATACTTCTGAGGCATGTGTTTCAACACAGACAGTAACTTCCCAGCATGGGGTGGCTGACAAAGAGAGTTATTACATTTGTAAATAAGTAAAACAAACCTCTAAGAAAGAAAAAAACTACACATACAAAAAGCAAATTTTAGCACATTTTTAAAACTTTGCACATGGTTGAGTAACATCCTACTAAGACACTCAGCACTCTCAATAAAACAACATTAACAGTCATGAATACTTCACACAATATACAGTAGATGCACTGAATTAAAGCTAATTAGGTAACTTCACTAAGGACTTGAAGGCCAGAGCCACATTTACCCAGCATAAACTAAACTGCCCCTGAATGTTGATTCCTGTCACTGTCTGTTCATTCCCATCAGCTCTCTGTATGACTCTGTTGGAAGCTAAAGAAAATGAACTGGTCCAGATGAAAACTAATTTAGGGAAAACAAATGCAAACCAATTTTTAATTCCAGTTGTTCTGGGAAGTGGCTGAGCGAAACCTGTGCCAGCACAAGGGAGACAGGGAATAGCTAGCAAAAGGGAGAGGGAAGATCAGCAGAAGGATTATTTTCATCAGGACGACAGTCACACATTAGATTAAACTGATTTGGTTTATACTTTCAATTAAGTCCATGGAGAAAGATTCCAGTCCCAAGGGCAGTTTGGAGGACCTAAACTGAGTGCTCAGTGTGAATACTTAACACTCCACCACCCATATCCTGCTGATTTTATTGTAATAGTCCAGTAACTATACACTCCAAATCAAGTGTATGAGCTCACAACAACAGGAGAACAGCAAATACTGATCATAGTGACAGGACAATTTTGCATGTTGTCTTTCACCACACCATATCTTTCCGGCAGATCTATATTTTCCTGAAAGTGCCCTTTTTCACTCTGTTGTTAACAGTTACCCTCTGAAAATCATGCATGATGCTGGAGCATTGCATGATCCATCACAAGTATTTCAAATGTACCAAAGCTGGACTCAGCTAAGCAGTGCTTCAAGAATCTGAGTTAAAACTGAGGAGGAAATGCTGAGAGCTGCTTAGATGTCTGCAGTGCCATAGAATTTGACCAGGTAAATTGTGTTGCAGCAAAATACTCAGTATCTTTTCAGTTCTGCTGATTTTAAGATTTATGGAGTTGTACAACTCCTTGGCAATCCAACCGTGGCATTTTTCTCTTGCTTTCCCCTGTATTTGGTCTTTAATAAGGAAAGGAAATTAAATGCAAATAGCAGGGAGACAGGAAATGAAAAAGTTAATGTTACAGAGACAACTTTATTTCACCTACAGTTAATTATACTCTCTATGTTCAATTACTAAGTTTAAACCATCTATAAAGTTTAGAGTATTTTTCTTTAAGGAGGTTAAGATCTCCAGAGCTATTTATTTCAAAGGGCCTTTTAAAGTCTGCAGTATTACGTGTGCATACTTGCTTTTATATGGTATACTATTTTTTAAATTTATTTGAAGTCAACAGAGACACTGCTACCTCTCCCCTACACTAGTCAGAGTATTTAGAAATAACAGGAGCTGAATTAAAATTCAAAGCAGGTAAAATTATTGTTAAAATAGTTCCCAAGTCAAATGAAACAACAACTGTGTGTTGAAGAAAACTTTATCAGGTGGCCTCTACAACTCACACATTTTTACTTTAGGGAAAGTGGTTATTCAGCTGTAAAAGGGTCCCTTTCTACTCCACACAGGAACAAGAGAAAAATGTTATAATTTTTCATTGGGACTTACTTCCTTCAGTTTAATTTCTGCCAAAGTTTTCACTTCTCTAACTGGATAATTTTTTTTTCATCTTCTAGTAAAGTACAGCAATGTGAAAATGGGAGCAAACAGAACTGCCTCTGTAGGCATTTTTATTTATTTCTCTCTTCTGATTTAAAAAAAAAATTACACCTTTTTCCTTCAATTTCACATAGTTAGAATCAAAAAAAATAAAATCATGTGCATAAAAACACTTAAGAGTCACCTTATCATTCCCAGGTGTTCAAAAAGACCAATACAGTTCACAGGTTCAGGAAGAAATTTAACTTCATAACTATTCTACTCTCTGTATTTTAATTGCTTTCAGGTAAAAAGAGTCTTTATATAATACAAGAAAGCTCCCTATATTTTTTGGTACATTCAAAATTTGTTTATCATGAAGTTTTTGGAACAGTCTTAACTTGTGAAAATTAGGAAAAACAAAAGCAACACAATAAAAATTGTTTCAGTTTTGTGTTTTGTTTTACCCATCTCCCTTTTTCTCCTTGCAGCTTGCTGAAGAATAACTTCAGCTCTCGAACTGTCAGGTTATAGCTCGCCAACACACCGAGCATGTCCACTAAGAGATCTGAAAAGCAGAAAGAACAGCCATGTAAGTGCTTAATAAAATGCAAAGGCAAATTTTTATCATCTAATAAATGTGTCCATGAGAAGCAGCACAGTTTGAGTCCTACACTGGGGGAGGCTGTACCTGCAATCATGTTGTCAGCTCTGTCGATCCTCCTGAGCACTTGTTCCACGAGCCCCACTTCCGTGCAGGCCTGGAGATTCCGTATGCTTTTCTTCAGGATTGCTGTGAACATGCTCCAAACCTCAGCCTGGCAGGTGATGTCACACTTATCCAGTAAGTCCACCATGCAGGTGATGCCCTCTCCTTCTTGGATGATAAAGTTCATTTCCAAGTCAAACTGGCCCCCAACGAGCTTTCAGAGAAAAATATTTTAAAAAAAATGCTTAAGGCAACTGTATCAAAGTATTACTCTATGCCTAAAGTTATTCATTTGTGAGAAGAAAACTACTGAAGGGGAAAAAACATAATAATGGGGCCAATATCAATGTACCATCTTATTTTTCCTCTGTTTCAAGTTCTGTTGAGTAGCAAAGGTGCTCTTAAGGTGTCAACAATTATCAGACAATTCCTGCAGAAAAACATTTGGGTAGTTCAGGACAGAGATGTCCCAAGTTGAGCTGAAAAGTGAAGATACCAAGTGAATGTTCTAAAACAGGTGAGCCCAACAAAGCAGTCAAGATATCTTATATGACCTGGAGTGACCTCACATTTGCTTAACAAATCTCAATTAAGAAGGCAATTCTAACCAAAAGGAGCTGATGCACATCAGAAATATTGCCACTTATAAACACTTACGAGACGTTTCAGTGACTAAAGCTGGTTAAGAATTAACTGCCATTAGCAGCCCCAGGTACTCAAAGGAAGCAAAGGCTTGCTGTATTTGCAGGCATGTGGAACAGCAGCACTGTTCCAAGCCTTTGGCTGCAATTTGGCTATGACACTTAAATCCTGTATTATTTCAGGTCTCCTAGAGGCGAGTTTTGTTTGAACGTACACTGAGAATGTAACAGGCCACATATGCCTGTGCAGAGGAGGTGGAGGGGGGAAGGAAATAACCTGCTCCACTCTCACTTCCATACTTCATAAAACAAAAATTCCAGCTGAAGGCAAAATGCATTATACTAAGTTAACTCATTTATACCAACTCCCTACATCCACTCTTTAAAGTTGTCTTGGACTTCAGAGCTGTATTAACCTTAAAAACGTGTCATGCTTACCAAAATAACCATTATATACCAGCATACAAACAAGAATTCAGATATCATTGACTCAAATTTTCAAATGGCTCATGACCAGAAATATTTCAGCTCGTTCTCACTTCTGCAAGTTTATGTTATTATTTCCCTCCTACGTGGTGGTGCTCATTGACAGGCTTTGGCCATTAACAGCTTCAGTACTGTCACCTGCTGAAGGCACACCATGTCTAAACTGCCCCAAAATCCTAACTTGTTTCCATATTAGCTCCAACATTCTCTCTCACCTAGTCAGGGTCCAAAGAACAATTTACAGAAGAGAACATACGCTGCTCATTAACCACTGAAATTACCATACATTTTCCTGAAGTGTCTAAACCTTGCCACTTTGAAGGAGCAATCTTTGGACTTCTGGGAATAAATCAGTAGTGCCAAACATCACAGGAAACAGAGAAAGTTACTGCTCTTTTGACAGAATAGACAATGTCACATGGCAACGATCTCTAAAAAGTAATTTACACTTTTCCATTTTCTCCTCTCTGGGTCATGAAAAATAATTATGCAATTTACTGTCAGATGCTTCCACAATATCTCGGAAAACAGCAAGAACTGAATGGGGTGACTTGAGTTATATTCCCAGCTTCTCTATATCAACTCATGCTGTCAACTCAAACAAATCCATCAAATCATTACCATCCTCCAAGCCTTAGCTTTCTCCTTCCAAAAGATGGAACAGAGGCCTAACTCAAGAAAGATCTGTAGGGTATGCTAAGCAGAACAAATTGACACAGAATTATTTCAAAATAAATGTGAAGAAAAATATACACCCTCCCTTAAAGAAAACTCTCAACAGAGCATTTGAAAATGTAAAATACATAATCAGAGTTATACCTCATTTCACTGAATTTATCTTCTACAAAACTGAAGTATTCCTCAAGAATACTCTTCTTAAAATCAAGGTAAGAAACAAAGAAAATATTGTATTCTGGGTAGAGACAGATCAGCTAAAGGTTAAATTCTGGTCACAAACCACCTGCTAATTCTTAACAAGAAATTCAACTCTTTATGCATTTGGTTTTAACTATCAGCCAACCATCAATTATCACATGAAAACCACATACAGCTACTGGAGGTGACCTTACCTTCACCCTATAGTCTACACCACCAATCTTTCATTTTTGGCTACATACACTATTATCAGAACCCACCCATCCAGGAAGCTGTCAAATTAGGTTTCCAATCTCATCTGCAAACATAAGCATTTCAGGAAGGACGTTCTAGGAATAATATGCTATGGTAAAAAATAATTACCATTTTAACACTTCCTGTAAGGGAAGTGAGGACAAAAAAAAATTGCCAGGGAAAGCAGAAAACCCAAGGCAGGGTGCAGCTGATGCACAATATGTATGCAATCCATTAGATACACACAGGCACATACACCCCCCCACACTATGTCATATTAACCCTTTCTAATGGTGATTTGAAACTGATCAACCTTCAAAACACAAATTTGTTTCCAATGACAGGGATCATAATCCAGGCCCATGCATTGGCTAGTTATTATCTGAGCTGCAGTAATGGCTGTGCACAGCAAAATGTAATCTTCCCAAATGTCACAGTAAGTTATGAATATCTGAGCAGCTTAATGCACCTTACTAGCCATGAAGTGTGAGAATGTAATCTTATTACCTTTTTTATGGTTGTATTTTTTTGAATAATGTAGCCTTTGAACTGATGTATAGTCTTTCCTTGCACTTTAGCATGATTTGGTCTCCTGTGTCGCGCAGTACATTTTTCAAAATTCTCCAATTCAACGTATTTTAAGTCCTGTGCTGAGCTGCATAAACAATCTTTATAGCAACCCACAGGGTGGCATAACGTTTTCTTTCTCCAGCATGTAGAATTAAGTACAAGCTTACAGGAATGGTTTTAAAGGGCAGCATTCAAATACATCCTCACAAATTTTGGATTTTGCCAGTTATATCCACCTTCAGAAAAATATATATCCTAAACCAATAGCTCAAGCTTCTCAGTAAATAGTTCTACATTTAGCTGATTGAGAACAAGGAGAATACAGCAATTTTTGAATACACACGCAGAAAGTGTATTTTTCCCCCCTTAGGGAATTAAACTGATGAGAAGCCAACATAGTAGCACTAACTTTTAGCATAAAATAGCACTACAACACTTATAAATAAAACCAAAATGACAATTTAAACACACTTAACTTTTCTTTGTAATGAAGTGATGCAAGATATGAAAGAAATGCTTCACTGTTTGGGGGTGCATCTATCAAACTACTGCATACAGAAAATAGCCCAGAATAAACAGTCAAGCTCCACTTTCCTGAGAGAACATGACCTGGATTAATAATCTAATTTAAATTATTCCTCCCATTAACAGATATAAAATATTAGAAAGCTTGCAAGACAACCCAAGAAAAATTACTTCAATGACCTATAACACAAAAAGAAGAAACCAAGTCCAAAATCAGCATTTTCCCTGGAAAAGACAAATTTGCTATACTTGGGAGAACTACAGGGCTGGATCTTCACATTTTTTATCTCTAACTCCCCAAAAAAGTCTTCACTTCTGTAGAGTTTCCTCATCCTTCTGGCTGTTAGATAAGCCACAGATCAAGTACTTGCTTTGTTCCTCAAAGCCAAGTTGAAGGGCTGTTAACCACACTGTGACCTCCCCCTTTTCCTCCAGATTATTATTTTTTAATATCAGAATTGTTTCTTTAGTATGTCCAAAACAAGGAATATGAACACCAATTCCATGAAGAAAAAGAATGCAGTCACACAGGCTGGCTCAATCTCAGTGAAATTTTTTTAAGTTTATGCTTAATAAGAACCTGCAAAGCTGGGCATTTATAATATTCTTTGTCTACGCTTATCCCTTTCTTCCACCAAAGAAATAAACCACGCCCCTGACTCCATTGTCCCCTTTCACATACTCAGAAACATATTTCACATATCCAGAGATTCCCTGAATTTAGTTGACTGAAAATTATTGATCATCAAAAATAAATGCCAAAGCTATGGGAAGCATAAGAATTAAGATCTCTCTAGGGTAAGAATCTCATAAGATCATGTATGATTCCAAGTTGGTCAAATTCCAAGGGCACACAATACATAAGAAAAGTCAGCACCGTGATACACATTCATGATGTGATAAAAAGATGGTTGTGATTTGGAAAGGCTTCTTCAGAACAGAAAATGAAAACATTGCAAAAGATAATATCTCAGACATACTAATTTCCATGCGTTCTTTTCCACCACACCTAGAGGTGAGAACATTAAAATCTGAGTCCTAAGAAGATTTGGCAGGAAAGCCAAATAGTTTGGATGGTTTGGATAAGTACATCAAATAGTAACATTAGCATGAATGTCAAGTCAGTGAAACAGGGCTTAGGTCCAGCGAGGTTAATAGGGAGGGCAAGAAAGGGGTGGGAAAAGCCTGGGTGGATGTCCGCTTTTTTCTTCATTGCTATTTTATCAACCACAATGCACCAGAAAAACTAGAGAAAACACAAAGAACAGGGGAAGACCCACTCAAGCAAGACACACATGATTTACAGTCATTTGCTACCTTGACTCAAAGTTTAAAGTAAGTGAGACCATGAAGGTGCAAGTGACCAGTGACTCTTTCACAGAAGGAAAGATTCTGTTCCAACCACTTTTGTAAGCAGAAGACTCCTCTTGAGTCTCACTCCAATTTCAGACTTGATCTCTCCCATTGGAAATAGGTTTCTCCCATTTTCAAACAATACCAGAAATTACCCAAAAAACCCCAAACAAACAAAACAAAACCAAAAAAACACCGCTAACAACATCAAAGAACAAACAGGTAATTTTTGCAGAAAATCACAAACTTTTCCTGCTGATGCATCAGGTTGAAGTCACCAATCTCCACCATCCAGCATTATCCCACAGTTACACCACAAAAAAAAAAAAAGAATACTAATAGTACTAATCTACCTTCCAAAGGAAAAAGGATGGTAAGAAAGGAAGAAAAAAAAAATCTCCTTAATTAGCTGCTTTAGCTCTTACTGCCAAGTTCATAACAAAGCCTACAGCTTCATTTACCTGGCAAATGAGAAGTCCATTTTAAACCCAGATTATCAAAAGTGGCATTGCACAATAGCATTACACCCACTTTAAACTTGATGCTTCTATGGGATTCTGTTCAACACTGTTCTTAACTATAATCAAAGCTAGATCATTCAGGGAAAAACCATTCCCACTGCTTCCCTTCAAAGGGATGTAATATAAATGTTTTGCATTAAAATAAAATTTCTTCAAGTCTGTCATTTGGAAAACTGCCTAAATGTGAATTCAACAGGCACCCACAGGGTGTTATGAGTCTACTGCTACCACCTAATGTTGTATTTGAAACCATTAGCCTAGAATCACACATTTTTAAGGCAGTGTCTCAGCACTGTATCATTCTCTTCCTCCTCCACACACCTCTACCAGCAGCTTATATCAGCATGCTTCATCACAATGAAGAAAAAAAGCTGTATCTTGAGGAAGTAAGACAGGATAAAACTTCCAAGTAGCAGAAGAGTTTACATTTAAGCACTGGCTTCTATAAAACCAGAGTTTCATCAACTTCACAAAAGCTAACTACAGAGGACATACAATTTACCCAGGAAATTACTGGCAAGTCTCCTATCTGGTTCATCTGAGACATAAACAAACTCATTAAAACTGTTCTTTAAAAATGCATTTAGCTATGCATACATGAAAATTACTCTCTCAGTGAAAATAAATGCAAAAAAAGCAAAATTCTT
Organism: Molothrus ater; assembly: GCF_012460135.2. Classification (NCBI taxonomy): domain Eukaryota; kingdom Metazoa; phylum Chordata; class Aves; order Passeriformes; family Icteridae; genus Molothrus; species Molothrus ater. Next base: position 13,588,377 of record NC_050481.2, on the reverse strand, counting down.
GACCACGTAGGTACAATACATCTGAAGCATCCTTCTGGTGAATGGGTTTTTCCTTCCCAAGAGAATAGGAGGAGATAAACAATTTTAAAATTACAATTATGCTATAACCAATGATTATTTACCCTAGTTAATAATCTAGTATTTTCACTCTACTTGCAAGCATTTTTATGTCAAATTAGTTCACTAACACAATTAGTTCAGTTTGTAGTGTGCAGCTGAAGGCCCAGTGAAAACAGAGCAATGCAAGGAAGAATTAGCTCTACACAATTTTTTAAACATGGGGGCTGGAGAAACAGGTCTATGAATTTCAGATTTTCTATTTGTGTTTAATCTTGTGTTTGTTTTTGTGTTTAATCTACTTTAGAAAGAGCCATTAAATATCTTTTAAGTACATACCAAAATCTGAAAATCAGTATCTCATAAAGGGAGCAACACCAATTTTAAGTGAAAATATTAGCAAAGTTAAATTTTATCTTACACAAACAAGAAAAAAAATTTCTACAATTATCAGTTTGGTATCCATTCAAAAAGGGATCTTAGTACAAACAGTTCAAATCAAAAACACCATGCTTGAACTCAAAACAGTTACAGCATTCCATGCTAGATGATCTTTAAGGTCCCTTCCAACCAAGCCATTCTATGATTCTTTGACACCACCATGCACTGTGCCTCTATCTTCCAGAAATTCAACAACAGATTCCAAAGACGAAAGGAAGAAACAAGTCCAATGTAAGGAATTTTTCTCTTCTCCTAGTCCTTACTGCCCCATCAGGAGGTGGGACAGCTGATACACAAAGGATTGCCAAGAACACAAAGCACAAGTCCCAGGAGCCCACAGTGCACTGACCAAACTGCAGATAGCACCCAGCAAGCCTGCAGCCATTGGAAAAGTTCAGATGGGGAAACAGAAGACAGGATAAAACTGATTCCCTACCAGATTCTATCTGACACACAACACTGGGTATTAAGGCCCTTTGCCCCTGAGGAGGCTGCACCACTGAGATTTATTTCAAATCCCTGAAAACAAGGAACTACAAAGTTGAATTTTTGTAAATCAATTTCAAGACTAAATTTCAACATTCTCCAAACAACGGCTAAAGGTGTATTTACAACACATGGCAGTTTCCCTTGTTTGACCTGCATTATGTATTTCAATAGATACTACCATAGAAAATATCTAAATCCAGATGAAATTCCCACCTTTCCAGTACCTGCATTACCAGCATTAAATTCTGCTTTTGTTTTAATTAACTTTTTTCAGTGCACCTTAGCCTATGATCCTGTTCAAGACATAAAAGAAAGATATAACTGAGAGATCGTTTAATAACATGCAAATTTGTAGCTCCATGCAGGAAATGAAATATCCTAAATCTTTACATCACATCAGATTCATATGTGCATTGAAAGCAAATAAATCATTTAAACCATGATACAGAGAACCTTTTTAAATTTGCATTTATCTACAGTAAATACTGCCATGTTCTTTAATAGCTTGCTAGTGCAATCTTAGCAAACTAATGATTTATGGTTTTGGCATTTTAAAAATCAGAAATCTGTCATTTTATGACACCCAGTAGAAAGTCTGCTGGAGTTGGAGTTACATTACTCTGAATTTAAACTCAGATACATGAAGCATACATAGCAAAGCACTGTACCAAATATCCATTTCATTATTCCAACACTTCCCTCCCTAGCTACATGTCGAAAAGTTATCTAATGTTTTAACTTGAATTTTTATTTTTTTTTTAATTTTCATCAAGCAAGATACCTTTCTGTCAGTTCTGGAAATATCACCCATCAGCAAACAAACCCAATCTGCTGTGCACTGAGAACACCATCTTCAGTGACCAAGTACACAGGTCTGCATCATGTCCTACCTTAATCCCTCCCCTCAAGGAAGGCGCCCAAAAGATAACATTTCTAATACCACATTAATCACAAACAAGTCCAGAGTGGGGAACAAACCCTAGAGTCAGAATGGCTTTACAGGGAATAGTACCCTGCTTGCACCCACTTCCATCAGTCAGGACATTCATGCTGTAAGCAATTTTTTTCTGCCTAGAGGTTAAATCAGACAAAAAAACAGCACTGCCCACCACTGACAACATGCCTGAGCAAACATAGCTGCAGTTTACATGCTTAGCATTTTCTAACATGCTTAGTGTTCATCGTCAAAACAAGACTAACAGCCCGCTTTTTGTTACTTAAATGTAAAATATTACCAAATATATGTTTTCTGTCAACTAAGCCGGTGTGCAAAGCCAGTCACTATATTTCAACAAGAAAACATTTTAGGAAGTTTCATTTAAGCATTTATTTTATTTATGAATTTATGAAATATTATATTTATTTCCATTTGGCAAAGGAAATCACTGGTGTAGTAAACCCCTTCCAATTATAAAGAAAAACAAACAATTATTGAATTTTTCCTGTGTATGCCACTTGCACCAAACAGAGATGCTTCTAAATATATACAGATACATATCCATAATGAGTAAATAATGTACAAAACACACTACATTTGAGTTTCTGAAAATTCCAACTTCCAAGCTAAGAAAACTAGAAAGAATGTAAATAATTCTCAAAGAGTCTCTCAATGCATCCAAAGAGAGGTATCCACCCCCAAGCAAGACATTTCTCTGGAACATGGGAAGAAAATACTTTTTGAATGATTACAAAAAAAAAATTTAAATTAGAAAGTTTTTATTTTCTCTTCAAGCCTTTTTAATTTCTATTTTTGTATTTGTTATAATATTATATACTAGTATAGCAGCATGGATATAATTTACAAATAATAGTATGTATTTATTGGGGATGAATGATTTTTTTTTTTTTTTAACTGGCAGTTTGTGCAATCAAAAAGGTTTGAAGACCACTTCCCTAGATGCCAGAGAACAGACAATGTATCCCCATATTCTCCTCCAGATCACAACATCTGTCTGGTATTTAACAGCGGGTTGAGGGCAGGAAGCTACCACTCTTTACAGAATCTGAAGTTTGCATCCTGCAAGTCTCCTACAAACAATTCTTCACAGAACTTTATAACATGTTTGAAAGTGTTTTGCTAGCCTGTAGAAACTAGGGAATAACAGTAACAAGTAAAGGAGAAAGGTGGAAGAAACAAAAGAAGTCACCAGAAGATGTTCCAAACATGGAATTGCACACCAACAGCAAATAAACTTGCAAGGGAAATAAATCAGAGCTCAAAAAGCCAAGAAAGTACACAAGATGAAGAGATTAATCAATTTACCTATAAAGCTCTGGTAGGTTTTATCAGATTTAGAAACCATAATGTTAAACACTTCCTCTCCTACAGGAAGGCGCAGCCCCCCCCGCGTAGCTCCTCCACTGCCATCACCTTTCACAGCACAGCAGGCAAATTGCTGGGAATTTCAGCACAACTACCAGGCACCAGGTTACAAATTCCAGCAGAAAACAAGAACCAGCACATCTGTTTTCATCATTTCTGGATGTTCGATCCAGAACAGCTGGAAACACCCACCACAGTTGCCTGCTCAGAACTGGCAGAGTTTGCTGCCATGGCTGCAGCAGGGACAGTGATGAGCTGGGATGTAAGGAACACTAAATGACATGCTACAGGAAATGTAACACTCAGCTTGCCTTCTCACCATTTTTAAAATTTTCTGTAGCTGTGATCAACATGAGACCACCAAGCAGCCAACTCTGGCTAGAATAGAGGGTGCTTACAATAAGTAACAGCCTTTCATTTATTCTTACCAAGTAATAACTTTTGGGGTTTTTTGCTTCCAGATTCTGCCATTCCTTTGTTCAGAGTTTTAAAGAAAATGGACTACTGAAAGCCAGTGTATAGAAATATTGCTAAACAGAAGATTTCTGCTAATCAGGAAAAAAAAAGTGCCTTTGTGAGAACAGGTATACCAGGAAAGCCTCCACAACTAGACCATTTTTATCTTTATTCCTTTCAATGTCCATAAGGCAATACTTAAAGCAAGGACAGAACTGTGACTCTGACACTTAATGTTTGTTACAAGTGGCTTACATTTCTATGTTTGCAAAAACATTTTAAATCTTCCCCTCCTCCCTGATTTACCACAACACCGTTTTGTGGTTGGTTGGGTTTTTTTGCCTCCTGGTATAGAAGCTACTATTACTCTAAGGCTCTACCCCACCCTGATTTCCCTCTTAACCCTCTTCTCAGCGTACAGGCAAAGACTGAAACAAACTGTCTCCAAGGAACAAGGACAACAGTAAACAAGATAAAAAAATCTCACAAAATCACAAAGAAACAAGGAAGACAAAGACTACAAGTGTTGCATACTATCTCTATCACACCATCACCTACAAATGCACTCTCCTGTTTACGGCATTGTGACCAAGGTAATTTCAGTTGTTGAAATTGAAAGCGTTCTAATTGAAATTGAACCTAAAAAGGCAAAAGCGGCCTCAATTAATACAAATCCAAACTACATTCTGTTTTTTAACTTGGCAATCAAATTACCAACAGCAACTGCCACATATTGTTCAGCAAACGTGGCAAGACCCTTCCATTCCCTGTGACCAACTGCAGTTCAGACTGGAGGAAAGTAACTACTGTTAAATAAAATGGGGCTGAATTACATTTTGAAGCAAGCATTTAGCCAGTAAAGCCAGCATTTGCTTAGGCTTGACCTCCTCTATTCTTAACCTTAAAAAGAATTTATTTAAAACACAGAATTCATCAGATTTATAAAAAGTTCTGCTAAAGACACAGTAATAATGGAGTTCTCACCATTTTTTCATCAACACTGTCACATGTAGCTGCACTTCTAAGGCAAAATGCTTTTTCTGGAATTACTACACTTGCAAGGATTCAAGAATTTAGGAGGATGCTTAAAGCTTGTCCCACACAAAAAACTGTGAATCAAAACTAAATTATTACCCACAAGTGATAATCCATATAAGCTGAAAAAGGCTACATCTGAATAATGTACGAGTTTGTGACACGGTGTTTCTTAGAACACTCTTTTCCCCATGAAAAGTGTGATTAAGTGAACAATAAATCTTGCTTCAGTGAGACAGTGAAGGAAAGAACATCTGCCACTATGAAAAGCTACTCAACTTGAACACAAAGAAAGCATCATTATCAAAGGAGAGGTCAATGCCATCAAGACAAACAACAGCATAATCTTTTCAGAAAAATCTTCTTTCTCATTCCATACCCAAATTATTCCATATCCTTTTTTCTTTAGTGCTAACAGCCACTGTTAACTAATAAACATAATTTCCCTCCAATTCTGTAACTAGTAAAGCGTCACAATAATAAAACAAAAAGTAACCATCCTCCTAGTTTCTTAAAATCTCTCTCCTATATGAATTGTATTTATTTACTAAAACAAGTTTCAAAGAAAATATAAAACACCTATTATAGTCATGGATTCTGGGGCTGCAAAGGTAACTACAGATTTTACAGATAAAAGAACTTTTGGAAATCACACAGTACTTCAATATTTTTCATCTAAACAAATAAATAGTAAATCACTTTAAGTAAATCATTTTGATTTAAACTCTAAACCTGGAGATTTGGTGAAGCTTCTCTCAGAGGAGCTATTTTTTTCTCTTTCCTTCTACTGGCACGTTATCTCTAGCAATGAAGTTTTGCCAAGCAAATTTGGCACTATGAAGAATCACAGATGCATTCCTCAAGGTTTATCAAATCAAGTTCTCAGTAACAGCATTTCCTGCAGCTTTCCATGCACATAAATATTTACTTATACAAGAAATAGATTTCCTAATGCAGCAACAGAAGTAATTGCTACAAAAACTATGAAACAAGAAACAAGTTTCAAGACAACAACCCAATCAACAGTATAAACTGTGGTCTCTTAGGTGTGAAGCCAAAGACCAGCACCAGTATCTGGTACCTGCAGTGGGATAAGGGAGTATGTCATGAAATTCATGGACACATACGCCTTTAAGAGGAAGACAGAAAAAAACCCTAACGACAACAACAACAGCCTTTAATCTCAGGGTTTCCTTTTCCTTTCAGCCTACACATTACCCTTTGTTCCAGTGTAACTTGGAGAACAAAACCCAAAGAGCATTACTATCTAGCACCTGCCCCAGCAGTAGCACTGGTGGGCACACACACACACTCCTGCACAGCTCACCACACTTTTCTGGGTTGAAAGGCACCTTTAAAGTGGCAGCTATGAGTTGGTGAGATTAAACCACCATTAACATTACACCAACTTCATTTATACACTGAGCTTTAGTGTTGGCCTTTTTTTGTCAAAGATTAAGTCATATGGCTCTGTTCCAAAGCTCCAGTGTCCTTACAGCATGCACATTTCTCTGTAAGGCCACCAGTTACTCTCTGTAGTGGGTTGACCCTGGCTGGATGCCAGACACGCACCAAAGCCTCTCCATCACTCCCCTCCACAGCTGGAGAGGAGAGGGAAAATATAACTAAGGGCTCTGAAGTTGAGATAAGGACAGAGGGAGATCACTCACCAAACTGTCACGGGCAAAGCAGACTCAAATTAAAGACATTAATTGAATTTATTACTAACAAAATCAGAGCACTATAATGAGAAGTAAGATCAAACTTAAAAACACCTTTCCCCCACCCCTCCCTCCTTCCCAGCTCTATCTGCTCCCCACCAGAGGCACAGGGAGACAGGGAATGGGGTTCTTCTCCACCCCTGTAGTCCCCCCAGCTACCAAAACCTGCCCACAAATACAATACATTCTCACACCTCACATTCTTCCAACTTATATTTCTCTACCCCCCTTAATTTTGCAATCACGTATAGAGCTCACAGTAGCTGTAGTCTTTCCACCCATTCTGTTTCTGCAAAGAAAATGTTATGTTAAAAAACAATCATTTCATCAGTATTTTCTTGCTGTTTGGAATTCAGAAAACTCCTCCTAAAGCCAAGATAAATGCAAAAGGAAGTTTCCTGAAGCTTCCAGTTCCTAGGCTTTTAAGTCACTAGGCATCACAGAACTTTTAGAGTTGGGAGGGACCTCTGGAGATCATCCAGTCCAACCCCCTGCCAAAGCAGAGTCACCTGCAGCAGGTGACACAGGAAAACATCCAGGAGGGTTTTGAATGACTCCAGAGAGGGAAACTCCATGACCTCCATGGGCACCTGTCCTAGGGCTCTGCCACCCTCAGTGTAAGGAAGCTTTTCCTCGTGTTAAGTTGGGACTTCTGAGTTTAGGGCCACTGCTCCTCATCCTGTCACTGGACACAACTGAAAAGAGCCTGACACCACCCTCTTGGCACCTGCCTTTGTGGTATTTCCATGCATTTAAGAGATCTCCTCTCAGCCTTCTCTTCTTCAGACTAAACAGGTCCAGCTTCTGCATTATCTCCTCATTAGAGAGGTGCTCTGGACCCCTCACCATCATCTTCATCCATCCATCAGATAAGCTGGCACAAAACTACCAATACTTTATGACACTGGTAATCCTGTCAGATTGTCATCATACATTTTTTCTAAACAAAATAAAACAGGGATGGTTTACATGGTTACAAGCAAACCTACAAACTTGGGGTATTCTGCACACAAAATAAACTCAAGTACACCTATCCAGCTCTGCTACCAATGCTGGTTATTCCACACAAGTGAACAGCACAAGCTCATATGCAGTAAGATTGCCATGTGACAGCATACAGAGTAACTGAAAAAAGAAATCACTTCGCAAGTCACATGTGGTCAAACCCACAAGGAGATTTTTTTTCCTTTTTTACAAATACTGATAAAAGAATACTGTACTAGCAGGGAGGAGTACAGATTGCAGAAAAAAAGTTCAAAGAAATAAATGTGAACGTCATTCACTTACACAGTGTTCAAGTTGTAAGCAAACTACAAGGTCTCTAGGCAGGTTTCCTAAAAAGAGAGTCAACTTAATTTTAATGGATGATGTAAACAGGTGTAGTACATGAAAACTGATATCATATGCTATGAAACTCCTGACTTTATATTCATGTTTGTTTTCCCCATTATAATAACTCATTCAAACTTGAATATGAAAATATTCTCTACTGGACTATGATAAAAAGAATTTTTACTCCTACTTCACACATTTCTCAGAAGCCACAGTCGCTTGTGAGGCTGTAGCAAGGTGGGAGTTGGTCTCTTTTCCCAAGTAACAAGCAATGGGACAAAATACAATGGTCCCAAAGTTGTGCCAGAGGAGGTTTATATTGGGTATTAGGAAAAATTACTTCACAAAAAGTGCTGTTAAGCACTGGAACAAGCCACGCAGGGCAGGTTGAATCTCCAGCCCTGGAGTCATTTAAAAGACGTACAGATGTGGCACATGGCTACATGGTTTAGTGGTGGACTTGGCAGTGCTGGGTTAATGGTCAAACCTAATGGGCTTAAGGGTCTTTTCTAACCTTAATGATTCTGTGTATTCTAAACAGTCAGAAAATTCTGCCATTCAATTTTGGTTGGGTTTTTTTTTTACATTTTAAACTCAAGAAAAGCATTATCTAATTGCCAGTGAAAGACCCCAAATCACTTATTCTACACCTGCTTAACCTGATTCCTCCAAAAACTAAACAGGATTGAAGTCAAACACAAGTCTGATGCCTTCTCTGCTTGTCAAGACAAGAACCCATTAATGCTGACAGCTGAGTACAGGCAGGGTACTTGGAATAGCTGACAGCTGCTGTGTTAAGAAGTAACAAAATATTAAATATTAAATATCAGAATACTGCCTTCAAAAATAGTAAAATAACTATGATAATAATTAATTTTAAATACTTGATTAAGAAAATAATGATAATTTGTTGCAACTGGGATAACACTATTTCACAACCCATGAACAGCATGCAACTGCTTACTCCAAAACCTACTTTCATCTCAACTACAAGATATTATATACATTGTTTGTTTCAAATCATACAACTGTAGAAGAAAAAGCAGTTCTTAGTGTAAAGCAAAACTCACACGAGTGCTTCAGCAATCATTTCAGTGTACAGCAGTTTTCTTAATGTAAAACAAACAGCAAGTATAAAATACATGTTTTGATTCTGACAAAACTTGTGGTTTAAGCTTTATTCTTAACAAATTTAAGACTTGTACCATCAGCTCAGTAAAGGGCAATTTATTCAGAAAATCTATTTATTATGGATTCAAGATTACTAACAGGAAGCTTTTTGCTTGTTTGTTTCACAATTTTCTTTTTTCCATTTGTAAGAAAATGTCCATACAAACAACCTTGCTTCTAAGCTGTGGGGTATTTCAAGCTGTAAAACACTCATTTCCTGAGAGACACAACTGCTGTCTTTTTAGAATTATTATTAAAAGACCTCTACCTCTCTTTACACTCTCATATGAGAATGAAAATACTGATTCCTGGGGAACTGCACTTTAACTTAATTCTCTGAAAATGTACTCTCTTTGAATTGTTCAATATGAGATTTGCACTGTGAGAAATAGCAGTATCTGATGAGAAATGAGTTTTTCTGGGCCATGAAATAAAAACACTTTTTGGAATGAAACAATTCTTATAGACATCACTTTTAAGAATTGTCAAAGGTTCAAAATCTGTGTTTTCATCATATGAGATGTAGGCCCACATTCTCCTCATTTGTACTGGCCCTACTTCCAGCTGAGCTATTTTTTTCTAACACCAACATAACAATCTCCAGGATTTATTTCATAGTCTATCTTGACTTCTTCCATAATCAGCAACTTCCCTGAAGCACTGCAGCATTATTTCTTGTTAAATGAAACATTCCAAAACAGGGCAGGAAAACCCACAAAGAAGTGAAGGAGAAAACAACAATAGATCTGAAGGCACAAAGAAAAATAAATTATTTTTTAAGGGACAATAAACAGAATGAGAATTACAGACTATCATCTCAGTGAAATAGTATGGTGAGAAGACTAAATCTAAGAGCAAGTTCCCCAGGTTCCTCAGAAAGAGGGAAAAGTTGCAGGACACAAAGGGGTTTGTTTCAAGGGAGCAATGCTGGAGTGTGAAATGGAAAAACAAGTACTGTTTCTGTAATATATTATCCTGCATTGTAGAAATATGTACAGGAATCATATTCTGCTTGTACCTGTCCCTGGTTTCATCTTCTGCATATATTCGGTCTCCTAGTTTCATTCAGCTTTTCCATAAATATTCTTGCTGAAATCTCCTCTATATAAGTTTTTTTGCACAGTCTGGACTAGGGTTAAAAAACTGTTTGTTGTTACCTTGCCTTTTCATTCTTAAGCTTTACCTGATCTTCAATTACCACTTACTCACATACATTATCACAGAATCTCAGAATGGTTTGGGTTGGAAGGGATTCCAACCCAATTTAGTTCCAAGCCCCCTGCCATGGGCAGGGACACCATCTGCTAGACCACGTTGCTCAGGACCCCATCTAACCTGCCTTTGAACACCATCAGGGACAGGGCTTCCAACTGTTTCTCTGAGTAACACCTTCCAGTGCCTCACGACCATCACAATTAAGAATTTCTTCCTAATATCGAATTTAAACCCGCTCTCTTTCAGTTTAGAGCCATTACTCATTGTTCTACCAGTAGAGTTTTGTAAGAAGTCCCTCTCTAGCTGTCTTGCAGCCCCTTTATGTACTGAACAAAAGCCTGCAGTGAGGTTCTCCTGGAGCCTTGCCTTCCCCAGGCTGAACAACCCCAACTGCCCCAGCCTTTCTCCCATGGGGAAAGGTGCTCCATCCCCAACCATCCCAACACAGATGACTCAGTATCAATACATAAATGACAGAGCTCCTTCTTTCATCATAATCATCAATTCAAAAATTAGCAAAAAAACTTTCTGAATCCTCCTTGCTCATCTCTCTCAGCCTCCAGTAGCTACAATACAATTATGCCAAATTACAGTCCAAGATAATTCTAAAATGTTTGTCCTGCTCATTTCAGCACACCCTGAACATGTGCAAATCCTCTTGTTCCATGTGAAATTTAACATTCCAAAATGAAAACTTAAAACTCCACTTTGCCAAAGGAAATTCAACCAGAGCTTAACTTTTTTCTTTTTCACCTAAAACCAGAAACCCTGCTTTTCAACAGATACTTGTCTTTTACTTACTCTGGTTTTACTCTTGTCTTTACTTTACTTCTGGTTTTGCCTTTATTTTTATGTCAAGGCGCTCTTCTCAAGCACTTCATTATCTTCTGTTCTATGCTGTCCTAACACTGCTTTCAGCAACCACTGATAGAACTGAACATACAGACAATTATAACTCAAGTTGCTTACTTGATCAAAGCTACAGTGATTTGAGAAAGAAAAAAGGAAAAAAGCCTATGAAAAACACAAAAGAAACATTTATCATAGCACCATTCACAGAATTTGGAAGGGAAAAGAAGTTTCCAGAGGAAATAGATTTTTTCCTATGTCCTCTTGGTCTGATTTATTTTGAGCAGCCTGTACAAAGATTGTCTTTGTACAGAACTGATCTTTGAATACCTCCCTTAGATCAAGTCATCAGGTTTAAAGCTGCCCTCATTTTCAGAGGCCTGTAATCTCTGCTACTAATACTTAGCAGATACTTTCCTGAGTGTCATCTTAGTTATAGCAGAGGTGCTGATCACTTCATTCCACTTCTCATACAACCAGCTCTTGTTCTCACACCCACCTATCAATATTGACAAGTCCTTCCTTGGGAGTTCATCTCTGTCACTTGTGTCCTCTTCCAGATCTCCTCCCAAGTTCCCCAGACCACTGCAGGTCACAGCCCTCAAAATAACAATGAAAACAGTTTGAAATTGTAAAATAACTCATCTGGTTCTACCGTGCTGCAGCCCTACTGACAGAGGGCACACGACAGACACCATAAATGGCCACAAGCATCAGCACTTTATTATTGCCCAGTACAACCTTTTATACACATGCATAACACCTGTGTGCCCTTTTACTCTTCTGTGATTGGTCAAGGCACATCAGCATTCCATGCTTCTCTTCCTTCAATACTGTTCACCTGTCTTATACAACTGCAACCTGGCAGGGGCAAGATTGCCTGCAGTGCTATCTCTATTCTTTTACAACCCATTCTCCCACAGCCTACTGCAACTATTTCTGTAACCTTACTTCAACTAGAAGACTCTCCTAACTTCTGCCTCTTATTTTGCTGGTTTCCTCCCCATCTTGCATCTAAAATTACACAGTACACTTTTAGAAAAC